>NC_080737.1:18967023-19017023 GCF_019097595.1 Hemibagrus wyckioides | reverse complement strand
TTGTCTTGCTCCATTAACGTTCAAACTCACAACATGAATCCCATTCATTAAAACGTGTAGATAAACAATTGATAAATATTTCTCCAATATAAAACACATCACACACTCCATGGGTCATCATCAGAGCTTTCGCTTCTCTGCTGATGAGGTTCTTTAGATGATAAATTTCAACATTAATAAAAGCTCCTTCTCTTTTAAAATGTTGAGTTCATGAATAAACTATTTGCTGTTTGGGAAAAACTCCTCAATAACAACATATTTCTGCCATTTGGTGGTTCTTAAAAATTCTTTAATGTCTTCAGCATGGTAAATAATGTTTACGTGTTCCTACTGAGATTCAAGAACAGTCTGGCCTTCAGTCGTCACTGTCTGATCAAACAAGGGTTCATACTCCATTTCCATGTCTCCCCTGTCCCCCTGCACTGGAGTAGTGACCGGTGTTTTCACCGAAGCCTTGCAGCCAAGGGGGACTTTCTTAATGGGGAGACCAGTGGGCTCGTACCAAGACAGTTCTTTAGCAGTTATTTAGATGGGTTTATTAGTGAGATATTAGATACTAACCACACACACTACCCACACACTACCTCCACACCTCCTGCACACCATGCACCCTATTAATGAGGCCTTTAAAAATAAGATGTGATGATTGTGTACATGTGTGTGTGTGTGTGTGTCTGCTTTATAGCTTCCAGCAGCACAGGTAATAGATAAAATAAGAAGGAATATAAGAAAAAGTACTAAAATACCTGAACTTACAAAAATACAAAAATATAACAAAAAATATAACAAATAACAAAATATTACACAATTTAACAAAATATAGCAAAAACTAAATACAAAGATTTAAGGAATAAATACAGAGATTATACTCAGTGAACAATGGATACAATTATACTCCCAGAACAATAGTGTGTTCTGGGAAACGTAGTTGATGATGGATGTAGGGGTTTATCTTAGAGAGAGAGAGAGAGAGAGAGAGAGAGGTTTTTGAGAGGTTTATTAAATGTCAGGCCAGAGGCAGTGGCAGCTCTGTGGGTGAAACAATTGCACAAAAGTGTAATGATCTGAAGTCATGACTAAAGAGAGATCAAAACAGAGGCATGTTTTATAAACATAATCATCATCATCATCATCATTCTCATGTTTCTCATCATTCACATGGAGCGGTGGTAGCTCAAGAGATTAAGGCTCTGGGTTGTTGACTGGAAGATTGGGGGTTTCAAGCCCCAGCACTGCCAAGCTGCCACCGTTGGGCCCTTGAGCAAAGCCTCTACCTCCCCTGCTCCAGGGGTGCTGTATCATGGCTAACCCTGCGCTCTGACCGTGCTCTGGTTGGTGCTCTGACCAACCGCCAAGGATGGGATTTGGAAGAAAGAACTTTACTCTGCAGTAATGTATATGTGACAAATAAAGACAACTTTCCTCATGTTGTTGTCTCAATTTTACCAATTGACCAACATTTTATTAAAGAAACACACACTGTACATTTTATCCCCTTCCTTACTTATGTTTGTAGCAGCTAGAAACAAAACACCTAGAACTGAGAACTGTGACATGGATTGATACGAAGCGCAGACACTGGAGACTCCTTAACGTCATCTGACCAATCAGAATCCAGAATCCAACAGCGTTTTGAATACTATTGCTAGAAATAGAATCAATAACCTTAAATTAAACTTTCTATCCGTTTATATAACCCGATCATCTCCCATTACTTCTAAAAGCCCAGTGAACACATGGCTAATTTACATTTTTTATTGCATTAAGCAGTGATATTAGCAATCACGCATGCTAGCTCACCTGAATTACTGGTGTTCAATGGCATTTCATTTTCACTGTGACAGCGGTCACAGTGACAGCGGTCACTGTTCCGTAACATGACGTCCTTTCTCTTTTTTTTTACTTTAACTTTTAAAAAATGTCAAATGACGGCTGATTACCTTTCATTTTTACAATTGTACGTGTCACTTTTCATTCCTGTTCATCCATCTGCCTTAACCCTCTTATTCCAGGACACTGATGTTTGTAAAATTTGGACTGATGGGACGTTTTCAATCAGTATAAACAAATGAATGATTTTCTGTCTGAAAGTCTGATCAGTGTGAGATGTTTTTACTGGATGAAGATAACACCTTTAAATCAGCTGCTTTTTAGATGAATAAGCACTTGGAGCATCTCACAGAGCAGAAATGGGTTTGATATCAACATTTACTTTGAAGATACAAATATTTGTGTGGAACAACTGTTTTTAAAACTGTTTTTTTTTTGTTTTTTTTTAGAACTTTTCTATGAATATATCACCCCTAGAAGTCTAAGGAAAAACAGAAATCCTTCTGAAACACTACAAATACTTAAAGTCCTGAGTGTCTACTTTCATATGAGCTTCATATTAACATCCACTGTGGAGTGAGACATGACAGAGACGCTCAGTCATCAACATGGACACAACAAAACTGGAGGAAACTCCAAATTTTTGGACTCTGATAAATTAATCTGAACTTTTTATGTTTAATTTTTTTTAAATCGTTCTTTGCTTAAGTGATGAATCCTTACATTTATTTGGAAGCTAAAACCCCTAAATTTCTTAGTCAACTCTTAAAGAATAATTTTTTCTTGAAAAAAAAAGAAAAGTGTCAATGCTACATTAAAAACCCAGCCTTCGTTGTAGGAGGTTTTTTTCTGTTTCTCAGCACAAATGTTAAAAATTAATACCTTCTTAATGATGGTGGACTTCGATCGATTCCGAGTCTGGGCTCAAGGACAGAAGATAGACGAGTCATGGAGGCCTCGATCAGGACTTTGAAAAGAAACCAAAAAAGAAAAAGTGTGTAGAAAAAATATGCCCAGCAATAAAACAAGAACATTTCAAACTGGGAAAAATAAATATTTTTATTATATTATTAATAAATGAATATTATATGAATATTATTATTATATAATTATATGAATATTATATATATATATATATATATATATATATAATTTGTTCAGAGCATGTATTATATATTTGTTCAGAGCATGTATTATATATTTGTTCAGAGCATGTATTAAGCATGGCCTGGAAACGTACAAATTCATGTTTTATTTGTTTTTATTTTCATAAGAAGTGCAAAAGCCTTTAAATAAGGTTGCCAAGTTTCTTCCAAAATCCCCATTCTAAATGTAATTCAACAAACAAACAGGAAATGTGAAACTGGCAAATAGAATTTTTTTCTCAAACAAATGAACACATTTCTGATTTATTCAGAGATATTAAATGACCATGGCAGCATTCTACAAAAAAACCCACAAAGAATGGGCTTCTTTTGAAGGTCTCCTCAGGCTTCTTTAAAAGAACTCTGGAGGACGCTTTTTTGTAAGAATTGAGATATTGTGTGATCTTCCTGCTGCACAGTGGACCATCCCACAGATCGGACAAAATGGTCTTCTCTTCACCGCTGGTTAATAGATTGACCTGTTAAACAGCTGATAAACCAAAAGCTAAAGAATCTGAGATTTTTTGAAAGCAGTGAGCTACTGGAGGGTTTATCCTTACCTCAGGATGGATGCTAGTGTAGTGTCATTAAATTACTTTATTAAATCTGTATAAATTGGACTTTTCAACATCCTCATATCATCTAATATCCAATCACAAAATCTTTCTTTTTAGATTTGTTCAAAATTTGTGAAAACGTGGCTCAGGTCTGCATCCTACACGTCAAGGTCAAGAACTCGTCCAGGAAATTTCATGTGAGTTCAGTTACTTGTGTTCTTGAGTACTGGAACTGAACTGAATTGAGTGGCAGAGCGAGTTCACAAGGACACAAGATCACAGAAAAGAAAAATATACATTTTTCTGTAATAGTTTTCTGTAATAAAACATACCTGGTGTGTTTTTAGAGATTGCAAACTAATCTTTACGCCATGATACGCTATCGGTATATCCACAACTCCACACAGGTACAAAAAATAAAGTTAGATACACAATTTCCTACTTCCTGTATATCCTGAGTGACAGATCTAGTCTCTTCCAATCAGAAAGAAGAATTATTTTCCGCTTCCTCCGATTTGTCCTTGCGTTTTCGGATTTGATTTTTTTTGTTTGTTTTCGGATTCGTTATTTTCTTTTGCACTTCTCTTCCACTGTAAAAATGCCTTCTTCTTCTTTTTCTTCTTCTCTTCAGCTTTATTTTTCTTTCAGTGAAAAAGAAAAAAAGCCTCTTATTTATTTATTTATTTTTTGCCAGGAACATTATCACTGCACGAGGATGAGCGCCGGAAGACAAATCTCCAGGATGAGAAGGCACAGTTTAGAAGCCACCCATCCAATAACGTGATAATGAGGCACGTTTTCACGTCTCGATTATAATCGGCGGACAAACAACCCTGCAGGGAATCTTCTAGAAACCTGTATTTAACTGATTCTCGCTCTGCTGCACCAAGTGACCTGATGTTCATTACAGGAAGTGGTGATAAATCCAGGCGTGCGGGCCAACGGCAAGCGATCCATCCATTATTACACCACGTGGAATTTCCTGACTGAACAAACCAGGAGACAGGAGCATTTATTTCTAAATGAAGCGAAAGTAAACGTTGGTGTTGGACGTCTGAGAGATTCCAGATATTAAGATAGTCATAACAAGAGGTTTGTACCAAATATATTTAGCTTACGCGACTTGTTTTTGATTAGCCAACTAAAAAACATCTGTTTTCCACAACTCCGCCTCTATTCAAGTGTAAAGAGGAACAAAAAATTCCAAATACGAAGATTCATGAATAAGCCACAATTAAAATCTAGACTCATTTCCCGAGCATTGAGGCACACTTCACCATCTCCTGCAATTCCTGCCCTGTCACACGTAAAGGACTGGACGTGATCGGGAAGCGGTACACTCGCTCACCAAAGTCTTTGTCTTCCTGCCTTTTTTTTTTCACATCTTCACCTTGTGCCTGGACCTCGAGGGAGAAGCCCAAAACCTGACTGCAATACCAAGGACACGGAGGAATGCAGGCGGAATGAAAGAACCTCGGCAGAAATTAAAAGAAAAAAAAAAAACATGAAAGGAGACAAGGACAAATAAGGCTTTCAATCAGGTAAAGGTCTAATTCAAGAAGAAAAAAAAAAGCGAGTGTGTAGCTGCTATAGCCGCCAAACGAATTAATTTGAGGTCGCTTTAAAAGATAAACCTGACAAAACACGTGCAAGGCTTCAGGAAAAACGAAGCTACGCAGTAAAGAGTTTCTCTAAACACAAATATTTATTAGATTCAAATAACAACAAACGGAGAATTTGTTTTATTATTATTATTTCTCCAAAAACATTGATCATTTCTTCAAAGATTTTGCAATAATGAAATAAAAGAATGTACTTTTCTTCATCATGTAACCTTCGAAAAATTCAGCGCATGCTACTTCCTGTTGTGGAATGTTCAAGAAGGAGGATTCGTAGGGCTGAATGTCTTCAGGTAACAGGGACGTCGTTAATAATGAAGAATTATTCAATTTAGAATACTAAAATGAATAGATGTTACAATAAGACTTTAAAATAAGGTTTTTGATGTATGAAGTATTTTTTATGAGGTAAAGTGGATTTTTCTGAAACACAAAGCCAGAATAACAGGAATACACTATATTGCCAAAAGTATTGGGACACTCCTCCATAGCATTTGAGTTCAGGTGTTGTTTTTCAGGGGTTGGACTCGGCCCCTTAGTTCCAGTGAAAGGAACTCTTAATGCTTCAGCTTCATACCAAGACATTTTGGACAATTTTATGCTCTTTGTGGGAACAGTTTGGGGATGACCCCTTCCTGTTCCAACATGACTGCACACCAGTGACCAAAGCAAGGTCCATAAAGACATGGATGAGTGAGTTTGGTGTGGAGGAACTTGACTGACCTGCACAGAGTTCTGACCTCAACCCCATAGAACACCTTTGGGATGAATTAGAGTGGAGACTGTGAGACAGACCTTCTCATCCAACATCAGTGCCTGACCTCACAAATGTGCTTCTAGAGGAATGATCAAAAATTCCCATAAACACACTCCTAAACCTTGTGGAAAGCCTTCCCAGAAGAGTTGAAGCTGTTATAGCTGCAAAGGGGTGGGACAACTCCATATTACATTGGCAATATAGTGTATATGTTTATATATATATATATATATATATATTGTTGAACCGGAAGAGGAAGTTTTTATTTGCATATTTCCAATTATAATAACACAAGTCCTGACCGGAGCAGACTGAAGGCAGAACTATTACAAATCCTACTAGCATGGCCTCTGTGGACTTCTGTAATAAACAGATAAGTTAGCCAACGTCCTCATTTATTTTTCTGTAGGAGTTTCTTTTTGAGTCATTACAGACAGAGCAGCTTTGTGACTAAGCCTTTCCACCATTAATTACCGCTGGAAGTATTGAACGAGCGAGTCATCTGAAGTCGCTAATTGTTGCGGTTTGCTTCCACAAACAGCCGAGCACAATGAGAAATAAAACTCTAAACAAAAGCCTCTTGTGGCATCATGAATAGCTGAAGGCGTCCGTACGGGCGAAATTACAGCCACGCTCGATAAACGCTTACGGGCAACGCTTACGAATTTGCCGAGGGAAAAATAAAGGTCAAGACAATTTCAGTGGCATGCGTGGAAATTCATTCTAATCAGCTCCAAAGTAATTACAACTGGTCTTTAATCCTCAACAACAACTCATCCTACACTTCCCCTTTCTTATTAAGTAAACGGTATCACCCCTGACACGCAGGACACACGCTGTACGCCACAATAAAGCCAGACTGAGTGTGCGCTCGCTCACTCGGACACACACACACACACACACACACACATGCATCCTAAATTACACCACAGTGCTGCAAACCGACGCCTTTCTTTGGTCTGCGATGTGCAGTGGAGCTTGAAATGTAGAGAGAGAGAGAGAGAGAGAGAGAGAGAGAGAGAGAGAGAGACCAACAGATGAAGAGAGTGAAAGAGAAAGAGCGAGAGAGACACAGAGAGAAACGACAGATGAAGAGAGAGGGAGAGAGAGAGACAGAGGTAGAGACACAGAGAGAAACAGACAGATGAAGAGAGTGAAAGAGAGAGAGAGAGAGAGAGAGAGAGAGAGAGAGAGACAGAGAGAGACAGAGAGAGACAGAGATAGACAGAGAGACAAAGATAAAAACATGGAGAGCGAGAGAGACAGAGCGCGAAAGAGAAAGAGAGAGAGAGAGAAACAGACAGACAAAGAGAGAGACAGAGAGAGAGAGCAAGAGAGAGAGAGAGAGAGAGAGAGAGAGGATGAGAGACAGAAAGAAACAGACAGACAATGAGAGAGCAAAAGAGACAGAGAGCGACAGACACAGACAGACATAGAGACAGACAGAGAGAAAGACAGATAGTCAGACACACTGAGAGATTTTTATTTTAAGCTAATAACTATATACATGTCAAACACACACACACACACACAAAGAGTAATACACACATTTCTACATATGTATACACCAAGAGAGAGAGAGAGAGAGAGAGAGAGAACAAGAGAGAGAGAGAGAGAGAGAGAGAGCACACGCTCTTTCAGCTCTACGAGTTATTTAAGCACTGAAGTATGCAAATGCAATGCGCCCTGAGCGCCTCTCTGCACACACACACACACACACACACACACACACACACACACACTGCTTAATCCTTTCTGCCGGTGTGGTTTTTACCCACATGGCCCGTGGCGTCTCTCTCTCTGTGCTCCGGCTTTTGAGTTTAAGTGCCGATGCGGCCAATGTGACGTCTCCACGCAGTGACATCATGACCCTGAATCTACACAGAAAGGAAGAAAGGATGAGACTCATACACTTATCACAAGAGTTTCTAGAAATAAGAAAAGAAAAAATGAAGAAAAAGCACATTGAACTTTACGACTCATTTCAGTCATATTTGGTTAAATGATTCATTTTGATTCATAGCTGCCATTTTGTGATATTTCATGTGAAATGTGTCGTTCAGCATCTGGATTTAGAAAAGGAATCATGTTTCACTACCAGCTGAACACACACGACTCCTACATGCTCTGACATGATAAAGATCTCCGTTTTATAGTGAATAGTGAATCTGACTCAGTGCTCAAGTCACTGAATTGACTCAACTGATTCACTGAACAGTGAATCACTTGACGATTCACTGAATCATGTGCATCCGGTTCGGCTCGTCAATGTAATTCTTTTTAAAGGTTTATTATTAAGTTGAATGCATTTTATTTAATTATTTGTTTATTTATTCATTTATTTAGAGCTCTACAAGTCCCTGTGTAAGCTGTTGCTATAGAAACAATAATGAGTTAGAATGCGTGCATTATTAGGTGTGTGATTTCTGACCAATCAGGTCAGACAAGGAGGTCAATCAAGGAAACCTGTGTATACATGAAACATGCACTGACTGACTTTCTTTCTTTCTTTCTTTCTTTCTTTCTTTCTTTCTTTCTTTCTTTCTTTCTTTCTTTCTTTCTTTCTTTCTTTCTTTCTTTCTTTCTTTCTTTCTTTCTTTCTTTCTTTCTTTCTGTCTTTCTTTCTTTCAGAACGAACCAGCAGAGCAGAATCAGTCGGAGTCAGCCGGAGTTTATCTCTTGTTTTTTAGAGGAACTGCACTGGCTAAAAAATGTACGGACAGCTCTGCGGTGAGTTCAAAGCTCCGGTCCGAGTCTCTGATGCTCAGCACTGACAGCTATTGACTTTCCTGTCACTAAACCCTCCTCACGTCTCTGATCTGTCCTCCTGATTACTCTGGGATTGCTGTTGACATGAGAGAAATGTCACAGCGCGTCTCGCTCGAGCCGAAGAACGCCAGGTTCAGGCGTCTGACCAGGCTGCAGGACGTGTTTAATCATCATTTATGGTAAAGGATATCACGGCGCTGCTGGATTCTCCTCGCTGATTGGATGGAAAATAGTAATAGATAATAGATAGTCATTTTCAGGATGTGCTCGTTTCCATAGTAACAGCTCAACAAATAAAAAAAGGTACAACTGCGTAAATCTTCAGGAGAGGCGACAGGCAACCATTTTGTTTTTCTCTCTTATTAACTTCCAGAGGGAAAAGACAGAGAAAGAGAGAGAGAGAGAGAGAGTTTGTGAAGGAAAAACTGCTTATAGCTGCCTTAACGTAAGTGAGACGACAGAAATATAGTTAGCATGTTAGCTAGATACGACAATTAGGACTACATTCCTAGCTAAGATTTAAAAATGCTAAACATTTGTTGCGAATTAACAGTCTCACTAATTTTCGCTGTTGAAAGACTGCAAACGTTCCTAAGCTGATCCTGAATGTTAGCTAGTATGGATTCATTATCCAGTTAGCTTAGAGACATGCTAGCTAGCGAAGCGAAAATTCACAAGAGTTCGTTAGAATTCACGTTTAACTTGGCTAAATCATTTCAAGCACTAACTAATTCTAATTTTTTTTAGAGAGGAGATTAGCGAAATCATGCTAGCCGAGTTCCGTTTAGCGGCGATCCTGACACGCCTGTGTAGTGCTCATTTCCTGGCCACCTTTGTGGAAGATGATGAACAGAACCAATTTATTCGTCCTACCACAGGACGCTCATTTCTCCTCTGATTTCTTGAAGGCAGACATTTCTCTGGCTGTATTTCACACGGTCCCTCTGTCGAGCTGCAGACAGAAAGTCTCGAGGCCAAAGCTCGTGCAAATTTCCATGCATCAATTTTGGTTAAAAAATGAGAAGAGGAAGACGTGCGCGGGGCGTAAACAGAGTCCGGCCTCACTGTAATGAATCATGAAACACGGTCAATACTCATGAAATTGTCAGCATGGCCATGAGGCGGAGGAATATTCACACGCTCGTACCTGCTCTTGCCTCGGGCTGGCTTCGGATTAAAACTTATGAAATACAGTAGCGAGGTCCGCTCGAGACGCCGCTCATGCATGCGTAATGACTTCCAGGACGCTGTTTAGCACAGATGATGTTTTCCTCAATATTGAATCGGCGAGGACGGAGTGGAGAGGACGGAATTTTCCAGAAAGGTAGCTGAAAGTGAGAGAGAGATGAAGATGAGCGATGAGTGAAGACATTTTCTACCGTTTTTTTTTTTCCCCCACCGACAGATTTTCTTTCTTCACACGTCCTTATCAGACAGGCAGAGACTTGACTCGCGCCTTCACTATACAGACCGTCCGGAATTTTCGACAGACAGTGCTAGAGAATTTCACGGGAGCTCGTCGTTGCATCATTGTAATGTGAACAGGTTTGCGGCTTCATCACAAAAAAAACGTATCGATATCAGATTTCTTGATTTTTAGCCGTCATGAATGAATCATATTTACACCACGGAGCGGCGCAGATGAGTTCACGGGTTTGTCTATTAAAGGTTATCGTTTCCATAGTGACCGCTCATTCTCTCAGTGGAGTTGAAGTCTGTTTTCTGATAAACACAAGGTCCCAAACTCTTTCGTTCCTTTTTCATACCACAGTCATTCATCATCAATTACAAATTCTTCTTTTAAAGAATTATCATTTTTATCCGTTTCTAAACAACTCGATCGCTTACGTTATCGCAGCTATAAACGCACTTTCTCTTGATTTTTCTCTCTTTCTTGATGTTCAGGTTATTAAGAAGTGACAGCTTTACCTCTGACTGTTACTGACACTGGAGACTCCTTCCATGAAACCTACATCGACTCTGTACTAGCAATGATCGAGCTGTTACTATGGAAACAAAAACGTTTTCGAGCGAGCGCGTTAATATAGACCTGTGAGCCGGAGCGAGAAATCCGAACACGGCAATAAATCAGGTGAGAATTGAGAAGTTAAAGAGGACAGAGCGAGAGAGAGAGTGAGAGAGAGAGAGAGAGAGAGAGAGAGAGAGAAAGAGAGAGAGAAAGAGAGAGAGAAAGAGAGGGCAAGGCAGAGAGAGAGAGAGAGAGAGAAAGAGTGAGAGAGAGAGAGAGAGAGAGAGAGAGAAAGAGAGAGAGAGAGAAAGAGAGGGCAAGGCAGAGAGAGAGAGAGAGAGTGAGAGAGAGAGAGAGAGAAAGAGAGGGCAAGGCAGAGAGAGAGAGAGAGAGAGAGAGAGAGAGAGGGAGAAAAATAGATGGATAACGGCGTGTGAGACGCTGACAGTCGGTGAGTAAAGACTGATCTGAGGATGACAAGTGGATCTTTATGAATGTGCAAAGCAGCGTTGTGTTCAGCTTCAGCGCCTCGCTGCTCTCAGGCTGCATTCACAAAACATCCGTCACTCAGCCACACAGAGCGACCTCCAGAACACACACCGCTCTGTTACTTCACTCCATCATCCATCACAAACATGACGAATTTAACATATTTAATACACGCTAATTAATCAGGAAATTCATTATTAATTCATATATATGTTTTTATAAAAATTACTTTTAATCAGTTACACTATTAGGTGTCTTAGACAAAGCCCTTTAATGCACACACACACACACACTGTAACAATAATAATAAAAAAAAATAATTATGTAAGGAGAAAAAGTAATAAAAATTAAAAGAAATATTATTTAAAAAAAATTAAAAATTTAGCAACTTAAAACAACCAAAAAAACAAACATTTATTTCATCTTGCAGATTTAAAGTCTCAAAAAACAGGAAGATTTTAAGGGATAATATCCTTCAGGGTGTGGGTCTGAGAGAGAAAATTTTATTGACTTTTTTGACTGTTTTTTGGTATAAAAAATAGAATTTTAGGCATAAAACATAATTTATATTTCAGACATAAACCAGAATTTAGAAATAAAGGATATGAACGATCTCTTGAATGTAATGCTGTGAAACATCAGGTCGAAGTAAACGTAGTGAACTCAACAAGGCACGTAATAATCATTTATAAATATTCAGTGATATCAGTGAGTTCAGTCCAAGCTCTCGTCCTGTGGGGAGAAGCTCCTCTCATCTCTCTGTGTGAAGTTGAAGCTCTCCTCTGACCACAACACAAAGACAAGTGTATTGTTCAGAAAGCTGAGGTCCTTCACTATCTTCCTGGCCTTGTTCGAGGGCTGTTTGCTGTAGATCCACTGCTGGTCAGGGAGGTCAGTGTGGATGGTACGCTCAGCTGATCACACCACCTTCTGGAGAGACACATGTCCTGCTGTTCCTAAACCAGGCTGTGATGCTTCCTGTCTGGATGCTGAAGTTCCTCAGCACTTTGGAGCTGACAGGTCCTGCATGATCTTCACTCTGTCCATTGGGGCTCCAATTTTTAGGTGGTAGAAGCTCCAGTTCTAATTTGTTCTGACGTCTTGCTGATGTTCTCCAGGTTTTTAATCTTCTCCAGCTGTGGCCTTCTGGAAGTTATCAGATATCAGACACAGCACAAGTGGATCCCCGGTCAGGAAACAGCACTGGGAGGCTCCAATGATGAAGATGAGGAGTGTTGGAGAGCTGACGCTCAGGTTCTCCAGCTTGGTGGTGAGTTTGGAGAGATTTATGGTGTTAAATGCTGAACTTTAGTTAACAAAAACAGCATTTCTCTTCCTGATGGTTCAGTGTTTACGTGTCCATTGATATTTTTTTCTTTTTGTCTGTTTTATTGCTTCATCCTGTTTCCTGTCAGTAAAAACAGGACTTAGATAAATCTTAGTCTAAGAAAATCATCTTTAAAAATGTGGAGGTGTAATTGTGGGTGGATGGCAGCTGCAACGTCTTGGCTTCGTGATCAGATGATGATGATGATGATAAAGTTAAAAATTTAATAAAAAATAATAATTAAAATATAAAAAATAATATAAGACTGCACATTTCTCAGAAAAATTTATTTAAATTATTAAATTAAATTAAATTAAATTAAATTAAATTAAATTAAATTAAATTAAATTAAATTAAATTAAATTATTTATTTTACTTTTTCAAATAATTTAAATGAACTGAAAAAATAAATCCACTCCACAATCCTCAGAGTTTTCAAAATCTGCCAAGGATTCAGCTGAGTGCAAAAGTTTTCACCCCCAGATGGTTTTTATATTGAAAATTGAAACTCTTTGCTTAAATCTACAGAAGAAAAAAGGCCAAAAAATTTTAGAAGGATTTATTGCGACACTCGCAGCCTCGAGTCATTAACTGAAACGGGAAGTTTGATAAGATGTCGTCGTTTTGTTCTGAAGTTGGCAGAGGTCTTTATTCTGTGGTGATGAAGATGATAATGATGGAGTTGAGTGTTTAGGATGTGAGATGCTTTCCACGTCACAGATTTTAATAAGTTTATCTCGATAATTAGCAAGATGATTAGCGCAGAGACACAGATTTACTCCCAGTTTTTTTTTTTGTATTTGTTGTTTTGTGTGTGTGTGTGTGTGTGTGTGTGTTTATGGTGTAGTAAGTTTCTTTTAATAGACGTGAAATCTCACTCTCATCTCACATCTATCACATCTCTCACATCTCACATCAATCCTGACTGGAGGAAGGATAAAATATTAATGAAGCTCCATGTCCAAGCTGCAGGAAATCACACCAGGTGCATTATTTAACCACACACACACACACACACACACACCAACAACAACGTGTGATGTAACAATGAAAAATAATATTTAAGTAAACTTTTAAAACCTGGGCAAAGTTTGACAAACAGTCTGGAAACTTTTTTTTTCTTTTTTATTTCCCAAAGACAAAAACCGGAACTGATTTGACTGGAAAGAGGTTCATTAAAAACATCCAGCCGAGCGTATGACCGCTCCGAGCCGAGCCGAGCCGAGCCACTCCGAACCGAGCCGAGCCAAGCCGAGTTTTTTTTTTTTTTTTACCTTAAATCGGATAATGAGACGGACAAATCCAACAAACGACTCGGGAATAAAAACTCTGAGGAACTCGAACGCCTGCGTTACAGATTTCTGTTTTCATTTCAGCTTTAATACTCCGGATTTCAGTCTGATTGAATTTCAGAAACTCAATAAAGCAACGTTTACACACACACACACACACACACACACACACACACACCTGTACACAGACACACACACCTGTACACAGACACACAAATGCATGAAAATAGATCTCCTTCTAAATGCATGAACTTAAGGGAAAGATTTTTCTTCTTCTTCTTATTATTATTATTTTTTGCCTATAAAACTGCACCGACTGACAGAAAAAATGCCTCGTAAGTAATCTTCCATGTTACTGGAAATGAGGACAAAGTTTACACACAGACACACACACACACACAAACACATACGCACACACACACACGCACATGCACACACATACGCACACACGCACACACACACACACACACACACACATACGCACACACGCACACACACACACATACGCACACACACACACACATACACACACACACACATACACACACACACACATACACACACACGCACGCACACACACACACACATACGCACACACACACGCACGCACACACACACACGCACATGCACACACATACGCACACACACACACACACATACGCACACACACACACACATACACACACACGCACGCACACACACACACACATACGCACACACACACATACACACACACGCACGCACACACACACACACGCACACACACACACATACGTACACACACATGCACAGGCACACACATACGCACACACACATACGCACACACACACATACGTACACACACATGCACAGGCACACACATACGCACACACACATACGCACACACACACATACGTACACACACATGCACAGGCACACACATACGCACACACACACACACACACACACATACGTACACACACATGCACATGCACACACATACGCACACACGCACACACACACACACATACGTACACACACATGCACAGGCACACACATACGCAC
This sequence comes from Hemibagrus wyckioides, assembly GCF_019097595.1. Lineage (NCBI taxonomy): Eukaryota > Metazoa > Chordata > Actinopteri > Siluriformes > Bagridae > Hemibagrus > Hemibagrus wyckioides. The sequence goes on along the minus strand of NC_080737.1, from coordinate 19,002,225 downwards.
ACACACACACACATACGAACACACACATGCACATGCACACACATACGCACACGCGCACACACACACACATACGTACACACACATGCACATGCACACACATACGCACACACTCACACACACACACACATACGTACACACACATGCACATGCACACACATACGCACACACGCACACACACACACACACACATACGCACACACACACACACATACACACACACGCACACACACACACACATACGCACACACACATACACACGCACGCACACACACACACGCACACATACGTACACACACATGCACAGGCACACACACACATACATACCCGCACAAACACACACACACACACGCATGCACACACACTTAAAATGTAAAACTAAACATTAAATTAAAATTTGAAATCTTTTTACTTAGTCTTCTAATCTTCACTTTGCATTCTAATAACTTGTTTAATTTTTCTGCAGTGCTTATGGATGTGTTATGAAGCCCTAATGTCAGTTCTCTTAACACTAAATTAATTGCTACTAATTAAAACAAAACAAAAAAATGTGAAATTGTTAGTCCAACAGGATAAACATTCACTTTTTTCACTTTAATGCAAAAAAGTCATGCACTACATAAGACCACTAATGTCAACTGACACAAGCCTTCCAGAAATGTTCATAAACGTGATATGAAGGCTTAATGTAGCTGCTCTACAGATTATATATATTCTGACTGCTCTAATGTTTATGTAGCTACACATCAAAATATTGCTAATTTCTTACAATACGTGTACACGTGCTACATAACACTGCTTCTATACTGTCTAATGCTTATGAAGTGCTTATGAACATGTTATGATGGTTCTCTCATATGTAAAGATGAAGTCATGTACTATGTAACGCCTCTAAATTCACCTTACATTATAAGGCCTTATAAAACTCCTGACTTTGCATTACTCACTGCTTATGAGTGTGTTTTGAAGGCTCAAAGTAGTTGCTCTACAAATATTACTAATTTCTGACAAAACACAAACATACTTAAAATCGCTCCTATACTGACTCGCATAATGTTTATGCAGTGCTTATAAAAATGTTACAAAGCCCAAATGAAGGTATGAATGTGGTATGAAGGCTCAATCTAGCTACTTTAAAAAATGTTACCAATTTTCTACTAAAACACATAAAATGCTACTATACTGACTCGCCTAATATTTATGCACTCCTTATGAATTTCTTACAAAGCCCCAATGTCTGTTCTCTCTTTCCTTTAAAGATGCCCCTACAGTACTGTATATATAGCCTTATAAAACCCCTGACTTAAAGATGTAACCCAGTGCTCATGAACTTATTATGAAGGCTCAATGTAGCTACTCTACAAATATCACTAATTTCTGACAAAACACAAACATGCTTAAAATCGCAACTATACTGACTCACATAATGTTGATGCAGTGCTTATGAATTTCTTATGAAGCCCCAATGTCTGTTCCTTCAAATATGCCCCTACAGTATATATAGCCTTATAAAACCCCTGACTTAAAGATGTAACGCAGTGCTTATGAATGTGTTATGAAGGCTCGTTGTAGCTACAATCCAAATAAATCTGTTAAAATGGATAACCGGAAACGAGCGAATCTGAGAGCATTTCTGGCTACATGCTTTTAACGAACAGTAACGAACATGTCTGCAGTACTGTTTATAAAGCACCTATAAAGCCTGACCTGTGAGATGTAAAGAGAAGGTTTTTAGCGAGCACACAGCCGTATTGTGCTGCTGTAAGCGTGACGTCCATTCTAAAGGGTTTGTATGGTACAGAAAGCCCTACAGCTCCATGCTGCTGGCTCAGGAGTTTAAACAAAAGGGGGGTGCAGGGCGTTCGGGCGAGGGCGAGGTATAAATGAGAGAGGGTTAAATGAGGTGGAACTGTGTGTCAGTCACCGGGAAGGGTACGGATCAGACGGAACGGAAAAAGAAGCCAAAATGAGCACGGGCAAGGTAAGGTTCCAGAAAAGATATGAAGTAATAGAAACAGCTCTTAATTAACCAGAGAAACATCTCACTCTGTTGTATTACTGTAAATAATTCCTGTACAGATCATCTTCTACGAAGGCCGGAATTTCATGGGCCGGTCCTGGGAATGCAGCGGTGACTGCTACAACATGTCCGCCTACCTGAACCGCTGTTACTCCTGCCGAGTGGAGAGCGGCTGCTGGATGGTGTACGATCGGCCCAACTTCATGGGCAACCAGTATTTCCTCAGGAAGGGAGAGTACAACGACTACATCGGCACGTGGGGAATGAACGGATGGATCCGCTCCTGCCGCTGGATCCCCATGGTATCATTAATGTTCCTTACGTTTGGAAAAATCTCACCTGTTTTATTCCTCCTACACCACAGCAGCTCTCACTTCCTGTTCTCACTTACACTACAGCAGCTGTAAACACATCCTCCTTCAGCTTTTCTCTCGTTAATAAGAGGTTAATAAGACACCTCGTCATGTTTCCAAGAAAACTCGTTTGTCGGGAAAAGAAACAGTGCTGACCCTGGAGACTCCTTCCGTAAATCTTGCACAATCGTCTCCTTATAAAATCAACGTTTTTAAAAACGGTTGTGTAGATCATCCAAGCAGGAGTCGCAAAAATTTCTGTTACTATAGAAACCACAACGTATCATCGATTACAGAGATAATGTCATCGGAAATTAAACACCTTCTGACCAATCAGAATCCAGAATTTCAAGCTTCTTAGTTTGCTAATTTCTTAAAATACAATTTTGAGAAAATAGAATAAATTTTTTCAAAGCTGAAAATTTGAAACAATTTTATATTTTATATTCTTAGTGTACATCTTGCTTTAAATTAAACATATTATTATAATACAATTATTTAAATTAGAGTAAACTAAATTACAAGTAAACAGAATGATTTTTTTTTTTGAAAATGTTTTAATTTGTTTTTAATTTTATTCACTTCAACTTAATGTGACCTCATCTAAACAATCGGAATTTTTTTTTATTTAATTAAAATGTATATTTAAACGAATAGAAATGAATTTCACAAGCTATTGTTTCCAGGTTAATGCACTGTGATTTTAATGTTCTCTACTCAAAAAATATAAATACATATAGAAATAAATATAGAAAAAAATTCCCAAACAATTATTTCTTCTAGTTTTGAAACCATCTACTGTATAGAATTATTTCTAAAATTCAGAATTACAGTCTTCAGACGTCTAGACCCTTCATGTTTGGCTAATGTGTGTGTGTGTGTGTGTGTGTGTGTGTGTGTGTACAGTACAGCGGTCCCTACAAAATGAGGCTCTACCCCCGGGAGAACTACATGGGCCAGATGATGGAGATGTCTGATGACTGCGACTCCTTCATGGACCGTTATAACTGGTCTCACGGCTGCATGTCGTGTCACGTGATGGACGGCCACTGGCTCATGTACGAGTATCCTAACTACAAAGGCAGGATGTGGTACTTCGGCCCCGGACAGTACCGGAACTTCAGGCACATGATGGGAATGAGTGGCATGAGGTTCATGAGCATGAGGCGCGTCATGGATTCCTGGTACAACTAAAACGCTTTACTGTTACATTCAGTGAGACGTAAATAAAATGACAATTTGACTGATTTCTGTCTTCATTTAGTAAACATTCAAAACAGTAATTGTAGTTAATTAAAAATTCAGTAACTGAAAAAAATAAATCATTTTAACTTTAATCTCAAACAGTAATAATAGAAAAATAATCACGTCTAGGTGGGTGAAAAATTCAGGAATGGAACAAACAAAAACCCTTGATGGCTCAAATATATGAATGAAATATGAAAAAATAAATAAATAAACTGCTCATAATGTTTTAATAATTTGCAGTAGTTTATGTTTTTTTTAATGATTTTTAAATTATTTTATTATTATTATATAAACATCTCTCTCTCTTTTTCTATTCTGCAGTAAATCTATTCTATATTTCTGTGGTTTTATGAAGGGCAGAGAACCAAATAAAATATATACCTTATAAGACAAGTGAAAAAAAAAATCAGGAAAAATGAAACAGGACATATTTTTCCAGCCTTCACAGACTTTTCAATTTCTATGTGAGATGAATACAAACTTTTTTTAAGCAGTTTTTGTAGAAGTGAGGCAGGCTTGATGATTGTGCATCGATGAAGTTGGGCAAGGAAGCGACCGAGTCGTTCGGATTAGCGGCGATGTTAGAATGAGATAATAACACGCTATAGACAAACATTTAACCCTGACCTCTAAGCCATTACAGGATTTCAGTGATTTCGGGTCCACAGCAGTACTCTAAACTAATCACTAAGCAGTTCTGCAGTGACTCGATGTAATGAGTCTCCTCTCTGAACCACTGCTTTCCAATTCCCCATAAAACACCCGCAGGCGTATTGATCACCTTTGGCACGGACGAGCTCCTAGCTCTGTGTTATCTGCTCACTTGAGAAGCCTCGAACCTCCAGCATCATCAGAGAAACTGCAGCTCTGACAGCATTGGTTCATAACTGTAACTCTAAATAGATAAAAATATATTTAAAAGTTTATTATAAAAGTTTAAGATATTTCAGTCCTTAGTGATGGCAGATTGCTGTGATAAAAGTGCTCGTTATGAGATAATAATCAGCCCCCTGTGGGTCAGTTAACAGAGCTAGCATTGCTCAAACTGAAGACAGCTATGCTAGTAAGCTAGCGTCCATACAAGCGCTAACTAAAACTAAAACCAGGAATAAACAAAAACTAAAAACCAGGTGATGTATCTGAACCTAGTGATACATGAATCAATAAAAGCAAATGAGTAAATAAATAAGACATATAAAAACTACTAGCTAAATGCCACTAACTCAGCTAGCTAGAAAAGATAATATTGTACATTTAATAACAGTTTAGCATACTGTATCTAGTACACACACTGGGATGTGGTAATGGTTAGGAGACACCACGTGAAGTGGGGCTCGAACCCGGATCTCTGTGTGCAGAGGTTTAGACCCACATGCAATAAAATAATCTAAGAAAAATGTAACTATAACACAGAAACCTGGAAACACAATGTCGTCAGAATGCACAGCGCAAACATATAAGGACTGACAAAAACAAATACAACAAGATGGGAATTTATAGGACAGAACATCAGGGTAAATGGAAAACAGGTGACATGGCGGCAAAACAGAACAATAGAAAGGGGCGTGGCACAACACGCAGGAACAACAATGACAAACAAAGCAGGCTATGATGAGATACCTGCCTCTGGTGGTCAGGCAGGCACTGGTGGTCAGGCAGGCACTGTTCCAGTAGATCCTGACCAACGTTTTGATGTGTGTATCACTTCACTTTTGTGTTTGCTATGTAAAATTTCACATCTAGCAACAAACGATTACTGCAGTCGAGTTAGCGACATCATTGTCAGCAGACACGGCAAACGTTTTCAAAACTTAAAATACGTAATCTTGTCAGATAAAATCTAAATGGAAAAAGTGACACTGGTTTAGCTAGATACACCTTTAGCGTACAAATCAAAGTGAGCTAGCTAGCGAGAGTTCTTCTAATTTCAGTGGTTCTCCCAAAGGAACCTCTAAATTGCACCATCTGGGTAATTTCCACTGACATAATGTTCACATGAAACCTAAATATTTGTCATTTTTATCATTTCAAGAAGGGTGCCAATAATTCTGCATTAGTCTCTTTGTGTGCAATAGTTAATATGTGATTCTTGTGTTTAGTTTATGGTTTTTGTAGCAGGTAGTGTAATGTTTTCATGTGGATAGCTCGTATGTTTCCAGATTGAGCCTCCTGGGCTCCTGTGTGACCCTTAAAACTCGACCTGACGTCGTACTAAAGGGACTCGTCTGCCACAGCGTGAGAATGATGATGGATTACTGACACATCCCTTTGATGGAAACTACAGGAGAAATGACCTCGGGGCCGAGCAAAGCGCACCTGACCGTGTAAAATGGAAGAAAAGCCAAAGTCCATTGGACTGTTATGGAGCGAGGTGGAGAAAATTGCTCTCAGTCCTTGTGGACTTCCAGCCAGATCAGATTTTTGCAGTAATCTGTCTCCTAACACTTACCTGAGTGCTGATCGCTTCACGCATGTCTACAGGATCGGAGATAGGCGATAATTGAAGCCTTATGAGATTTAAAGATCCTGGTTTACTATGTGAAACGTTGCTATTTTTACTGTTCTCTACATTACAGCAATAAATAAAATGAACGTAGACGATCCAAGGGAAGGATTTAATACCATATACGGTTTGCTCGTCATTTTGCGATAGGACAGTGATATAATAATCGGTCTACTGTGGGCGTGTCCCAAACCACATACTCTGTTCACAATCTAGGCCACTGAAATTCCATCCTGAACATCCCATTGTAATCAGTTCATTTTTGGATGCGTCCTGAACTGCACCTTATATTTACAATATAGGCCACATGAACACCATCACAAGTGTCTCACCATAGGGTAACTGGAAGTGTTCCAAACCACACACTCTACTCATTAAGTAGGCCACAAAACACAATCACAAGTATAAATGAACTAACTAAACCTCCCACGGCCGTGTCCCAATCTAACAAAATCATATTCACTATAAAGTTCTCAAAAATACCACAAGCAGAGTCAGTCAGTTTTGGACATGTCTCAAACCACACCCAAGTGGCTACAATTTATAAGGCATCATAAACATCTTGTCATCAGTCCATTGTGGTTGTGTCCCAAACCAAGCACTTGATTCATTTTACAGAACAGTCCATTGTGGATATGTCCTAAACCACATCCTACATCCCTTCTGCATTAGTCTACCTTAGGGTGTGTCCTAATCCAAAAACACTAATCATCATATAGAGCACACAAAAACTCTTGTAAATGTCTCATCATCATGTGGACATTATAGACATGTCCCAAATCACACACATATAGGACACACCGCCTTTTCTACCATCACCAGTCTACCTGGGATGTGTCCCAAATCAGTGACTCTATTCTGTATAAAGCCACATAGACACCATCACAAGTCTTCTTTTATCATCAGACCATTATGGCTGTGTCCCAAACCACAAACGCATTTATTATATAGGTCACATGAAAACCATCACAAATGTTCCACCATCATTAATCTACTTTGTACGTGTCCCAAACCAAGCAGTTTTTCTCATCATTTAGAGCTCATAAAAAATTTCTTTCATCATCAGTTCATTGTGTCCCAAACCGCACATTACTCACTATGTAGGCCACATTAACACCACCAAAAGTATCTTATTATCAATCCCTTGTAGATATGTTCCAAACCACACACATTACTCACTCTGTAGGCCATATAAACACCATCACAGGAGTCTTATCGTCAGTCCATTGTGGATGTGTCTCAAATGACAGACCCTAATGTCATTATAAGTCAACTCTAGACATCAAGTCTGCTTATTATATACTGCACACAGGCCACATTTTACTGATATCTGGCAACCATGGTCATGTCCCAAACCACACCTGCCTAGCTGTTGCCCTTTATAGTGAATAGGGCTCTTGGTTTGGGGTATATCCACAATAAGCTAGATTTGGGACATGTACTTTATACTGTATAAAAAGAACATCATGTACACTATATCGCCAAAAGTTTTGGGACGTCTGCCTTTACATGCACATGAATGTAATATGGAGTTGTCCCGCCCTTTGCAGCTATAACAGCTTCAACTCTTCTGGGAAGGCTTTCCACAAGGTTTAGGAGTGTGTTTATGGGAATTTTTGACCATTCTTCTCTAGAAGCACATTTGTGAGGTCAGGCACTGATGATGTTGGATGAGAAGGTCTGGCTCACAGTCTCCACTCTCATTCACCACAAAGGTGTTCTATGGGGTTGAGGTCAGGACTCTGTGAAGTTCCTCCACACCAAACTTGCTCATCCATGTCTTTATGGAGCTTGCTTAGTGCACTGGTGTGCAGTTAGAACAGGAAGGGGTCATCCCCAAATGGATGAAGCTGAAGCATTAAGAGTTCCTTTCACTGGAACTAAGGGGCCGAGACCAACCCCTGAAAAACAACACCTGAATTCAATGATTTGGAGGGATGTCCCAAAACCTTTGGTAATATAGTGTATGTTTCACAATATCAGTCAAATGTGTCCCAAATCAGACCGTAACTTCACACGATGGCCAGGATGTGTCCCAAATCACAAACCATACAATACAGTATGCAACATATTTTAAGTGGTGCATTGTGGGATGTTAGTGCAGACCCAAGAGGCTGTGGTTTAAACATGATAAACTGCAGCAATGCAGGAGACTTTGCGTGTTTGCTGTTTTTTTTTTATTTTTTTGATTAAACACATTTAAAAAGTCACAAATGGTTGCCTGAGATATTTAAATGAGGCTGAAACGGCTTAAAACAGGAAAATAGAGTGTTTATCATAAGCAAAAAAAGAAAACAGCAGGAGAATGAATTCGTTTGTCCTAAATTGCCTTGTCCCATTTGCATGTCTGAAAAAGAGCGCAGCGAAATCGACTTGTGCAGAAAATTTGTCAAACAAACAAATCCTCGTTCCTCGGGGCAATAAATACTGACTAAGGTTGCGCACGTCGGACAGAAGGGAGAAGGCGATATTAAATTTGCATTCAGGTCTGTGAGGAAGCGGCTCATCTCGTCCATGAATGTGATGTTTCAGCAGGAAGCAGGCAGCGAGAGCAGCACAGAGAATCGCAAAATAACCATTATAAATGAGAAATACGAGCAGGAAAAAAAACAAACTCAGCTACAATCACAATGAGCACGCACAAAAGTGCAGAATGTGGTCGGAAAAAATAAGACCTTAAATCACGTGAAGAGATCAAACAAACCGCTCGCAACTGGCAAGCTGGGAAATGAGTGAGGGAGAAGAAAAAGAAAACAGGAAAAAGGAAACAAAATGAGAAAAAGTTTAGAAGAAGGGAATGTTGAGAGCTAGGAGACATAAATACTCCAAAATAATCCACCTGAGAGAAAAAGGTCCCTCAGAGAAACCTTTACAATCCAACCATGGGGTTTCTTGAAGAAGCAGTTGTTTCCTGAAGAACTAAATTCCCCCTGTAAATATTTCATGTGAAAGAACCATTCAGAACCAACAGGAATAGATGAAGAATCATGGACCACAAGGTTCCTTGAGAAACCACAAGATGTTCTTCTAATGTTCTTTTAGCATTGGATTAAAGATCTTCTTTAGAACCAGTGAGAACTGCTTTATCCACAACATGGCACAACATGGTCCAAGTGCAAAGCATTTCTCTGGACCATATAGAAGACTTTTTAAAAATCATAGCATAGCTGCTGAACAGATGAAAAATAAATTCTGGTGTCTGAATCATATCTAAAATGAAAATGATGTAAGGAGTGTGTAAGTGTCTGATTGTTCCCTGCAGTGGGCTTCCACCACATCTAGGGTGTCCACCACCTTGTTCCCCGAGTCCTCTGGGATTGAGGTGTAGGATATCCCTGATGGATGGATGGATGGATGGATAGATGAATGTATATATGGGTGGATTGACGGATGGATGGATGGATGGATGGGTGGATGGATGGATGTATAGATGGACATATGGATGGATGGATAGATGGATGGATGAATGAATGGATAGATATACTGTATGTATGTATGTATGTATGGATGGATGTATAGATGGACGTATACAGGGATGGATGAATAGATGGATGAATGTATGTATGGATGGGTGGATGGATGGATGAATGGGTAGATGTATGTATGTATGTATGTATGTATGTATGTATGTATGTATGGATGTATGTATGTATGGATGTATGGATGTATGGATGGATGGATGTATGGGTAGATGTATATGTGGGTATATGGATAAATGGATGCATGGATGGATGTATAGATGGATGGATGGATGGATGGTACAGTATATATGTATGTATGTATGGATGGATAAATGAATGTATGTATGAATGGATGGCTGGCTGGATGTATGTATGTATGGATGGATAGATAGATGACACTGTTGTTTAAAAAAAAGCCACAACAAATTCAAACAGACATGCCTCATCTGCGTCCTTGATGCTAGTCAGCCGCTAACTGCCGTTGCCATTGCTAGTCACTTATCTAAACTTTTGTGATCGAGGGATTTTTTTATGCAACTGAACATTCATTAGAATACACAATCGCATTACAGATTCTCTCTATAAAGCAATTCCACAAGTCCATGAACCATTTAGCATTAAAGAGCGCTTGTATAAGAGCTAGTGCTATAGAAAAGAGGTTTGCCGCACTCACTGTACATCTTCTCACACGTGAATGAAGCATTTCTCATTTCCAGTGAAGAGACACTTCAATAGCACCGGGAATCGCATTAATGCCATCGCACTTAGCATCGCTTATTGTTGCTATGGCAGTGATGAAGAAGAGAGGCTTCAGAAGAAAGAAAGAACTCATCCACATTATTCAAATCCTATAGAACGAACGTTCTGCTGTAAACACGCTTCCCAGGTTCAAAAACCGATGAGCGAAATTGGACACGTTTTTTATGCTGGATATGAAGTTTATTCATAAATCATTTACAGGAGCATGTTAGCTATTTATACCTCTTTCAGCTCTAGTTCATTGCCATGTCTCTTCTCCTCACCTCTAATTTGGTTGGACTGAAGCTACCAGATTTCTTCATGATGACTTTGGAAATGTGGATATGAGGACCTTTGCCTTTGCTTTGTTTCCTCTGTGTTGTGTGTCGCTTGCTTGTTTCCACGGATACTTACATGTGCATAATCTGCTCTTGACATCATTTATGCCTCAAATTTCTTTCGAGTAGTATATACACACTCTGGTTAAAAAAAAGTCATTATAAATTATGCTATGTAGGAAATCGATGCTATTTATATTCAATCATTTTCATCAATGTACACACACACACACAAACACACACACACACACACACACAAACACACACACACACACACACACAAAAACAACCTACAGGGCTTGCCTTGATGTTTGATACACTACTGCCTCAACTAGACCGGGTCATAACAGGGGAAAGAGAGAATATTGGCGTGAGAAAGAGCGAGTGACTAAAGCCAAGCTGTCAGCACATTAGTCAACATATTTTATTGGTCAGCTAATTGATTAGGAATTGGCCAAGCAGAAGTGAAGCCTTTTAATTAAGGCAGAATAGCATCAGGGTGTCTCTTTAAGACAGGATAAGGGATGTAATTACCACTGAGCAAGCAATTAACACCAAGAGGTGGGAAAGAAAGATGCAGAAGTAATAACACTAATAACACGGCAGCACTTACAGTAAACACTGCAAAAATGTCATTAATTTTCTTATTTCGCCCGGTCAGAACGAAACTTCTTCCTGAGTTTTCGCAGTGTAGAATCAGATGCAGAGCCATATTAAAAATATATGGTGAAAAACCTCCTTCAGTATGCAGGTAGTCATGCTGACCTTGTCGTGGAGGTTTCGTGTATAGAGCTGGTCTTGTATTCACCCTGAAATGAATGATTTGCTAGGCACGCTGAATGCTAGTTCATTCGCTGCAGGCTGATGCTCAAGTCATGTGTGCTGGCGGGGATGTAAATAAAATAAAAGTGAAGAGAGAGAGAAAAAGAAACCTTGAGAAGGATGAGTATGAAGCGAATTATCTGACTTTGGTATTCGATAATTGCATATTTTTCCCCTTTAGAAAGTGTTTTGTAATTGCTCTGTCACACAATGAGGACTACGTATAGATTTTTTTATCTTCTCCACCTCCGCCACTGAAAGCTACACAGAGTAAAGATTGCAGACAGAGTTGTGTTAATGCAAGGAAAAAGATTTAGCCTCTTGAATCCCTCAGTGAAGAGGTTTATTTAACTTCATAGCTAATTTGTATAACATGCAAACACGAACCCACAGACATATACATGTACATGCAGATGAGTCCAGGATCCTAAGGTTTAATGGCGGCTGCTGATGAATGTTGTGCATTATTAAGCCATTAAATTCATTTTTCGTGAAGGAAGGCACGGGAGTGATTAATGATGGATGGCTGCACTATACAATTCGGTTGAGATTAATGTAGAGAACTCATATATTACTGAAGCCATATATTAGTGTAGATGTGCCTTAAATATGGATGACTGCAGGGATGTAAGGTTTCAGACTGATACACAAAAAATGATGAATTTTATATTAATAATTAGATGAAAATTGTGTGTGATGGTGTGATAAATTGTGAAAATGATAAACATCTCAGTTTTAAGAATCACAGCTTCGTCAATTTACCTGTTCTTTAAACACCCAAACAAATAATCAAACTTATTTTTATTATATGTATTATATTTAAAAATATTTTCAAATTAGTTTGTGCCAGTTTGGTCTTTAAGATATTGGAAAATCAAAGTTTTGTTTACTTGTTTGTATTTTATAGTTTGTTTATTTGTTTATAGTTTCTCAATGATGCCCAAGAATATTAAAATACCAGTAATCTTAGGTGATAAAACATTACCTCTAACATAATGTGATGGAATATACTGTAGTCATGAGAAAAAAGGGGAAGTTGGGGGAAGTTTATGAATGGGAAGGTGAGGGAATGGGAAAACCGACGGCAATGGAAAAATGGAAGAAAATTGAAGGTGAGGGAATGGGAAAGCTAAAAGAAATTGGAAATTGAGGAAAGGGGAATATTGAAGAAAATTGGAAGGTTGGGAAAATGGGAATACTGAAGGAAATTGGGGGAATGGAAAACTAAAGGAAATAGTAAATTGAGGGAATGGAAAACTGGTGCAAACTGGAAGGTGGTAGAATGGGAAAATTGAAAGAATTTGGAAAGTAAGGGAACGGAAAACTGAACGAATTTAGAAATTGAGGTAATAGGAATACTGAAGGAAATTGGAAATTGAACGAATGGGAATGCTGAAGGAAATTGGAAATTGAAGGAATATGAATTATGAAGGAAATTGGAAATTGAGGGAATGGGAAAACTGAAGGGAATTGGAAATTGAAGGAATGGGAAAACCAAAGGCATTCAGAAATTAAGGAAATGGGAAAATTGAAAGAAATTGTAAGGTGAGGAAATGGGAAAACTAAAACAAATTGGAAATTAAGGGAATAGGAAAAGTTGAAGGTATTGCAAGTTGGGGCGTTGGGAAAGCCAAGGGAATAGAAACATAACAGAATAGTAAATGTCAATTCTTTTAAGTGCACTGATCTAGGAAGATGATTTAACTTGCTGTCAGTGTATCCTTTAACGTTTCACTCTATCTTTATCCTATTTCTTAAACCTTTCAGTAGTTGTGTTTCCACTTTTCCAATATATCCAACAGTATCCCACTAAATTCCATCAATAAAACTGTCCATCTAATTACAAGTGACTTTCTGAAATATTTACTTAACCCACAGAGCTCCAGGGCAGAAAACTTCACCTTTGGGTGGTGAGGTTTACACGCAGTGATTTCTGTAATAATAAACACTGATTACTGAGATGTAGAAGGATCATGTCCTCATTTTGCATCTGGTGTCAGTGTAAAACGGACCCGAAGTGCAAATCCAATCCACGTCTTTGCCTATGGAGAACTGATTAATGCGTGAACACAAACGAACAAAATCTGGCCAGCTGGGTACGGTAGGATGCGGGAGACGTGTGACAGCAAACAGATGCACTTAGCTGAGCTCCACTGCATTATTTATATGAGCCAGCAAACAAAAGCATGATGAATGGCTTGTTTTCTCACCAGTGCATGAATACAGAAGACTTGAAAATGCATGGGAATGGATTCACACAAGGGCGCCATATTTTTTAGCAAGAGAATAACAGAAGAAGTCGTTTATGCCCTACCTCTGCTTGGTGTTCTTATTACTAGGGAACCGTTGGCTGCTGCTGAGGATGGTTCCACATGGACAGCCTGAAGATACACGAGACCACTGTGGATCATGGTACCACTTAGAAACCGTGAAAATGGCTTCAGGCTGCAATTGATGTAAATAGTTTTGGTACAGTGGCTTACGACTACGATTGCTATGAGAGCTTCAGGACTGCAATTACCACAAACAGTTTTGCACTCAAGTCTCCATCAGTGAACAGTTCAACAAAATAGACTTCATCTTAAAGCTATAATCAATTTCCTGGTTACACAATTGCATCTTCTGACCATATAATACACACTTATAGAAGGGATATTATTCTTAATCACACTATATGGTGTGACCCAGAACATTTTGAGCCTGGTTCTCCTCGGTATGGTCTCAGGATGTTTTTCCTTGGCTTGCTCACTGGAGATATGGATGACATGGATGACTGGAGAATGTTAGAGCACATAGTGTGTAGAGTTTGCCATCTTAAGAGCTTCAGATCTATCAGAATGTTCTCTATGGTCTATGAAAACCCATTAAGGCCATGTCAGGGAAATAAATCACTAGGCTGAGGTGAAGAGGTGGGAAGTTCACCATGGGGTTGAGAATTCTGAACACTGGAGCTCAGATAGGTGACCTTCATCCCAGGAGGAACTCAGGTGGTCTCTATTTAAAAAAGGCAAGGAACAAGGTTAATAACTCTTCGAATCACATTTCTGATTTTCTCTTCCTCTACCAATCCACTCTATTCACCATCCCTTCATCTGTTCATTCTTCTCCACCCATCTTCCTTTCCAATCTAAACCTACTTTCTCCCTATTCCTGAACCCACTCTCTATCTATCCATCCTCTTTTACAAGAAAACTATCCCTCCATTCACCCTCCTCCATCATCTCACTATTCATCCATCTATCCTCTCCCACTCTGTCCACCGCCCATCCTTGTCTCTCAGCTAATTTGATTATTTCCCTCTCCTTTACCTCTCTATTCATACTTCTTTCACCTATACACATCTAAAATCTCACTGTATTTCCATTCATCTTTCTTCTAGCCTGCTTATTGTTCCTCCATCCACACCCTATACCAGCTCCATGTCCAGCTGGGAGAAGATATCCCCCATCTGTCCACCCACCTTCCTCTACCAGATTGTAATACCTTCATACATCCTTCTGTACCATTTATCTATCCAACCCACTGTCCATCCATCTGTTTCTCCTCTTTAACTAGATATGATCCTTCAATCCATCCACATCTACCAGCTCACCCCCTACTTATCCTCCTCCACCTGCTCACTATCTCTGCATGCACTGTCATAATGTCTCAACATCTTCACTATCCAGACTTGAGTTGTTACATTTTTTCTGTGTGTAACTATCATAGACAGTTCCAACCTCCATCTGTATGTCTTTCTGCACAGCTCTTTAACCTTCCCTCCATCCTCCTCTTCCAGTGCACTCTCACCATCCAACCAGGCCACTATTCTTCCATCCATCCATTTCCCTCTGCCAGCTCACTAGCCCACCATCTATCAACGTGTAATAGCTCTTTACTCATTCATCGATCTCTCTGTACCAGGTCACTCTCCCTCCACCAACCTCCACCAACCCTCTATAATTGAATTTGGCTCTCTTATGACCATTATGATCTATTTTGCTTTACTTTCCAGCTCAGTATCCCTCCATCATTGTCCATTCTTCTCTACCACTTCATCTTCTTGCATTCATCCACTTGCAGTAGCTTTTCATCCATCCATCCATTCAGCCATGTATTGGTACTTCCATCCATCCGTCCACCTGTTCATCCATCCATCTGTTAGGCTGTCCATCTGTCTGTTAGCCCATCCATCCATCCATCCATCCATCCATCTGTTCATCCATCCATCCATCCATCCGTTAGGCTGTCCATCTGTCTGTTAGTCCATCCATTCATTTATCCATCCATCCATCCATCCATCCAATGAACCCTCCATTCACCTAATCATCCATCCACCCATCCATCCACCCATCCATCCACCCATCCATCCACCCATCCATCCATCCATCCATCCATCCATCCATCCATCCATCTATCCATCCAATCAACCCTTCATTAACCCTATCATCCAGTTATTCATCCATCCATCCATTCATCCATCCATCTATCCAGTGAGCCCTCCATTCAACTATCTATTTAACTAATCATCCATCCATCCATCCATTTATCTGTCCATCTGTCCGTCCATTTGTCCAGCCATCAATCCATCTGTTTGGCTGCCCATCCATCCATCCATCCATCCATCCATCCATCCATCCATCCATCTATAGGGATCATCAATCCTCACTTTCTTTGTTTAAAACTTATTTTTTCCAAGCATTTATTTTTCTAAAGTAACACTTTCATGTGTTTCATATGTTTAATATTTTTTCTGCTCTTTTCTCCCCAAATTTATTAGTAAGAGCATGTTCATATTTTCATACTGGGGACGTAGCCAGATGTGAATACATTAGTTGAACTGAACGAGTCAAATGTTTTAAACAAAAATGTAAAGATTTTTTTTGTTTGTTTAGAAAATCATATCCTATAGGCACTGTGATCCTGCAGGTGGGAGAAAAATGCTGTTTTTCTCATATAATGCATTCAGGAGTATAATTATTCAGAGCCATGGTGCTTTACATTACGCCACAAGTTACTATGCTTTATGGCAAATAGGACAAAAAATGGTTGGAACATAAAGAAGAATATCACAGGAATGTACAAACAAAAATAATAACGTGTGATTGAGACCAAACATAAATAAATAAATACATAAATAAAGCCTGTATACGCCTCTTAGTTTAGATCATGAATGGGAAGGCTGTAGCTGAGGTTGAGGAGCTGTCACACTCACGGCTACGTTTCTACATTTGGGTGTTTTCTGGTGTTTCAGTTTCGAAAGATCTGGAGCAGCATATAGACGCGGTTCCAGATATTTGCTGCTGAATTACAGCTCTGTTTGAGAAAAGAAAGAAAAAATATCTGGAGCTTGATCTGTTCTATTATTCAGAATGTGTAGACATACAGTATTTTCAAATCTAGTTGTGTTTGCACATAAGAGGAGATAAATCATGAGTGTGAAGGAGAGAGAGAGAGAGGGAGGGAGGGAGGGAGGGAGGGGGGTGGAGGTTGAGAGAGAGGTGGGGTAGAGGGAGAGAGACAAAGAGAAGGGGGATAGACAGAGAGACAGAGAGAGAGATGGAGAGAGAGAGAGAGAGAGAGAGAGAGAGAGAGACAGAGAGAGACAGAATGACACAGAGAGAGAGAGGTAGTGAGACAGAGACAAAGAGAAGGGGGATAGACAGAGAGAGACAGAGAGAGAGACGGAGAGAGAGAGAGAGAGAGAGAGAGAGAGAAAGACAGAGAGAGACAGAATGACACAGAGAGAGAGAGGTAGTGAGAGAGACACAAAGAGAAGGGGGATAGACAGAGAGAGACAGAGAGAGAGACGGAGAGAGAGAGAGAGAGAGAGAGAGAGAAAGACAGAGAGAGACAGAATGACACAGAGAGAGAGAGGTAGTGAGAGAGAGACAGAGAGAGAGAGAGAGAGAGAGAGAGAGAGACAGAGAGAGAGAGAATCATGCTGGAAGTCATGCTGATCATGTCCTCTCCACACCCTGCAGGCAGTCAGTATGTAAATCCAGGCTGTATGAAGAGAATAGATGTTAGATATTAGCATTTACTTTACATTATGTTACATATGTAAGAGTGTACGAGTCGAACTGTGTCTCGGCACTTCCTACACGTTCACAGCATAACGAACAGTGATAAATTCACCCGCCTACTGTATCGACGTGACATGTGTGTGTGTGTGTGTATGAGTGTATGCGACTGTAGAACAATACTGAAATAAAGACCCATAACTCAGTGAAATCAGTCAGCGGCATCGCTCCAGAAAGCTCCGTTTAAGCTCATACTCTCTGGTCTGCTGGAGTCCTGGACCGCTGGGCGAGGAGCAAACTGCAGAATCAAGAAGAGAAAGAGAAAAATACAATAAAATCATCTTCAGTATCTGCTCTATGGACAGGTTGATACACCTACGCTGAAGCTGGAGGAACAGGAATAGGATGCCGCATACATTCTACTATTTTTACTTGGGACAGAATCATTGTTCTTCTTCAGAACTCTTCCTGAGAATGGAGAAATAAATACACAAGCTTTTTCAGGAAAATTACACAGTGTATTAAAAAAAATAAATAAAATAGTACTACTACCAATAAATAAATAGATAGATAGATGGATGGATGGATGGATGAATGAATGAATATGTAATTAAATAAATAAATAAATAAATTCATACATCATAATAATAAAAAGAAGCAGAAAATACTGAAATTCTTAAAGCAAGCAATTCTGAAAGTAAAACAACTCAAAATAAAATCAATATTTTTTATAATGAAAATGATATTTTTCCTTTTATCTAGCAACATTTATACATTAAAATCCTTCTCATTACAAAAAAAATTATTTCTCTGAAAAAGGCTAATAAAAACAGGAAAATCAAGAAAAGTAGCAAACTAACAAAAGAAGAAAAATAAATTTGCAATAAAAGAAAAAAAACATTCTAAAAAATTAAATAAAATTTTTATTTGTCTACAACTGATGAAATGTAACAGCAAAAAAAACCTGTGAAAATTGTTACAACTACAAATTCTAGTTCAGAAAATAAGACAATATTTAATTCGTTCAAATAAAAAAAGTAAACAATTGCTCAGAAATGATACAACAAATATAAAACCAAAGAAAAGTGAGAATTGTTATTATTATTATAAAATAATATTTATTTATTTAGTTATTTATTTATTTTTAAAGAACTGAAGAATTCTGGGAGTTTTGTTCTTGGAAAAAAGTGGATCGTTACTTCCCTCAGTTGTTAATTAAACCATGCTATTTGTTATAATAAACACTAATAAATAAGTAAAGCGGGTCAATGCTGAACCCTGATATATTTCACGCTGGGCTTCGGGCTGCTGATTAATAAAAACGACCTCACAGAAATAAATCACTTCATACCTCAGAATAAATGCGTATTAATTATTTAGCATAAGCGTTCGCGGTTTAAAAGAGCAAACGTGAAATCGGTGTTGGCCTGAAACAGTAGCATGAAAAAAATGAATAAATAAAAAAAACCCTGAATAAATCTGAATAATTCCTGGTGTTGTGATTTAAAGTGTAAAAGCCCAAAACATTTCAACTCCATCCTGATCCCACCGCTTTATTTAGCATGTTTTAGCATGATTAGCATGTATTAAGCGCCGCTCTAGCGTTATTATTGCGGCTTGTGTGTTCGGCTACGTGTACAGACAGCCTAATAAATACGAAATAAATGATAAATCTCTGCTTCTAATAGAGGTACAGCTGCGTGCAAAATGCTACATTATCCAATGCTGTGCTTTTAGCTACGGCAATTAGCTCGTTATGAAAAGCTGACATGATCGCTAGGTGGGATTCGCTAGCTTGCTTTATTTTCCCAGACGTAAAGGTTTTTTTTTTTTTTTTTTTTTTTTGCCAGAGCTCCTTACACATCACAGGTGTTTCAGGAAAACAAGTTGATTACACATGAATTTATACCAACTACCGAACACCTCCATATTTATCAGATTAATTATGATTATCATCTTTAGTCGAGATCCTGCAGCTTAATGAAAGCAGAAGGTCACAGCTGGTGTTGGAAAGATGCCTGGGATCCACAGCATGCTCGCAATCAGTCCCCCTCTTTTTTTTTTTTTTTGGTTTAGCATATCGTAGTTTATAATTTACACTTTTTTTAAAAGGTGTAAGGACTTGAAGAGTGACCATATGGAGCGTCCAGCTTGTAATATAGAGTCCGTCATTTCTGAAAAAAAACAACAAAAAAAATCCTGTCGTGACATTTAGCAAAAAAACACTGAGAGATCTCGGGTTCTATATGTAAATTAGGCAGGAAACAAATTCTAGCTGTTTCCTTGCTCTAATAAATTCAACTTAATTGCTTTGAATTAGCTAGCTAGATACGATAAATACTAACTAGAGTTATATGTATTAGCATTAGGCAAGCTAGCCTCTTCAAATTAGATCAAATTACAAAATTAAACAGTTTTTTCTTTTGTTTTGTTTTAGAAAATTAATTGTTTAAGACTGACTAATTCTTGATTCTGATTGGCTGATTGTTGCTATAGTAACAGCCGATTCACAGAGATTTATTTATTTATTCATTCAATTATGTGGAGTGAAAGCTCTACATAAACAAATGAGGAGATTTAAGACATAGTGAAGGAGTCTCCAGTGTCAGAGCTTCGTAACAGATACAGCTGTAAACCTTTAGTTTTTTGACATCACATCTTCAGGACACAAGAGTTTTCTCAGTGACACGACAAGCTGCAGGTTTTTTATCCATCTGATAAACCGAGAGAGAGAAAAGAGAAGCGATCGAGGGAGCGACCGTTGCTAGCGGCTTTGACGTATCAGGTACGATGCGTGGAACTGAGTAAATAACTTAAAAAACTGGGATGTTGTGTTAAAGGAAGCTAATTGTCAGGGTGATTAGCTGTAGCTCCTTAGCTCATTAGCTTTTTTACACCATCCAGATGTTGATTGTGTTTTAATAATTGCGTGTTTAAATAATATTTATGCTAAAAATTCATGAAAAAGAGTTCATGAACCTCGTGGAATTTTCTAGCATTGATCGAATTCAGTTCACTGAAATCTTTCTGTTTACATTCAAACGAATTCGACTTCAAAATCGATCCTAGTCTGTGGATTATTTATCGAGTCTGTGGTTTATTTATTTATTACATTATTTAACCAAAATTTCCTGATTTTTCCCTCTCCCGTGTCGTGAGGACAAATGCCAAATGGAAAGCTAAATTATTTAGCGTGCATTTTGCGGATAAAAATTCTTCCAGTCTGGTTTCACACCAATCTTTTTTGTTTGCTTAGTTTTTTTTGTGTTTTATCTTCTTGAAATTGGCAGCGTTTCGCTTCTTCGCCTCTCCGTCTCGCTCAGCTTCCTGCTTTTCTTGGCTCAGAGACAAAAATGATGTACGCAGGAGGACATGATGTTCAGCTCTCTTCATTCAGGACTGCTGCTGAAGCGTGTTGTGCTGTGCAGGAGAAAATAAACGACGCCAGTTCCACAAAAATAAAACAATAAATAAATAAAGAATAAAAAAGAATAAATAAATAAATAAATAAATAAATAAATAAATAAATAAATGAATAAATGAATGAATGAATGAATGAATGAATGAATGAATAAAGGAAAGAATGAATAAATTAATAAATAAATCAAGCTGCTTTTTTGCATCTAAAAAACAACACAAACCTGAAATAAATAAATAAATAAATAAATAAATAAATAAATAAATAAATAAATATAAGAACAAACAAACAAACAAACAAATCAAGCCCCTTTTTTTCTTTTGCATATAAAAACAACACAAACCTGAAATAAATAAATAAACAAACAAACAAATGAATGAATTAATCTGTTTTTTCCTTTTGCATTTAAAAAACAACACAAAAAATAAACAAACAAACAAATAAATACAAGAACAAATAAATAAACAAACAAATAACAAAACAAACAAACAAACAAACAAACAAACAAATAAATTCAAGCTGCTTTTTTGTGTGTGTATATATATATATATATATATATATATATATATATATATATATATATATATATATATATATATATATAAATTAAAAAGTCGTTATACAACAAAAATGCTTTGAAAATGGATTCACAAACACCAAAACAAAACTCCTGCAGTCTTTTATCCCTGGCTTATTTTACTCTTTATAATAAATCACACAGATATTTTATGTTACAAAACCTCATGTTTGATTCCTCACCCGCTCTGGAACCTGGAGCACCACTTCTCCAGTGCCAGTGTCATGTTTTGCAAGCAGGCACCTTGTTTGTAATTTTATGCATAACGCGTTTGCTCGGCGACGCCACAAGGTTAAACGAGAAAAGTCATCGGCCAAGCGGCTTGTGAAAGCGCTACATCTGCTCTTGGCAAGGAGACGACGATACTGCATGCATTTGTTTATCAACCACTTTTATCTTTCTTTTGTTCCCACATGTCAAGAGCAGGTACAGGTCTCTCTCTCTCTCTCTCTCTCTCTCTCTGCCGATCGACCGCATCCATCATCGGCTCATTGGGATACAGGAACACCTACGGAACACTGGCTGTTTAACCCTTTCGGGGATAAATGATTTGAAAAAACATATTATATTATACCTACACTGATCAGGTATAACACTGTGAGCAGTGAGAGGTGAAGTGAATAAGACTGATGATCTCCTCATCATGGCACCTGTTAGTGGGTGGGATATATTAGGCAGCAAGTGAAACATTTTGTCCTCAAAGTTGATGTTAGAAGCAGGAAAAATAGACAAGCTTAAGGATTTCAGTGAGTTTGACCAAAAGGGCCAAATTGTGATGGCTAGACCACTGGATCAGAGCATCTCCAAAACTGCAGCTCTTGTGGGGTGTTCCCGGTCTGCAGTGGTCAGTATCTATCAAAAGTGGTCCAAGGAAGGAACAGTGGTGACTCGGTGACAGGGTCATGGGCGGTCAAGGCTCACTGATGCACGTGGGGAGACAAGGCTGGCCCGTGTGATCCGATCCAACAGACGAGCTACTGTTGATCAAACTGCTGAAGAAGTTAATGCTGGTTCTGATAGAAAGGGGTCAGAATACACAGTGCAGGACGGGTCAGGGCTGTTTTAGCAGCAAAAGGGGGACCAACACAATATTAGGCAGGTGGTCATAATGTTATGTCTGGTCAGTGTATGTATATAATACATATTATAATATATATTGTGAAAAGATGCGTGGGAGCAGTATGACTGAAAAAGTATAAAACGAAAAGTTGAAATTAAAAATGTAATAAAATAAAAGAAATTCAGTAAATAAAAAAAACAGAAAAAAAAAAATCCAGTATTTCTATCAATAAAAATGAATTTAAATACTGAAATATTTCATGTTTTACTTCATCTTTGAAGAATATCCATATTCAAAGCTAAATAAAATAAAATAAAATAATAAAAAAATAAAAATGTAATTTAATTTAATTTTATTTAATTTAATTTCAATTAGTTAAGAAAAAAATCTATGGCACTCTAGAGTCTGGAATAAATAATTAAAAATAAATAAATAAATAAATCCTTTAATTTAATTAAATGAATTAAAGCAGACACATGCTGCACTCACACTAAGAGCCTAGAGAGCAATCACGGTGATATAAAATTACACTAATGTGATTTGGAGGTAATTTCAATCATATTTGCTGAAAAGAATAGCCTCAAACTGGACACCATGCATGAAAGGCCCTGTGTTTATATCCCACAGGAAGTGAAAGCTTAAACCCGGTTTGTGTAGCGATGTGGATTAAATCCTGACGTCTGCAGCGGGCTGTGTTTCTGCCCCAGAACAGACACGTGGGCACATGGACTCGCTGGTAACAACCTCCAACTGCCCGCTTCATTTAAACGCATCCGAGCATGAGGAAATGAACATTCCTCTGTGTGTGTGTGTGTGTGTGTTCCTGCTGCCATCCTATTCGTGCTGCTCTTCTACACCAGTGACCTATAGGCAGCGGTCAGCGGCTCATTGGCGGGAGAAACACATTCAATCCTGCGAGCATGACTATACCTGGATTTTACTTTAAATTCTATTTCACCTCGAGACTAAAAAGCTAAAAAAAAATAGATTTTTGGAAATATTGTGTTTATTCTCGGTTCCGAGGCTTTTAGAGGGTAGTGATGCATTTAAATGACCCTCATTATCACTTCTTGGCAGAAAAAAAGAGACTGAAGTTAACTGACAGACAGGGGAAAAAAATGTAAAACATCAGGGACTAGGACACACACACACACACACACACGAATTAACTACATAAATAAGGCTGTAAAAGCGCAGGATGTTACAATTGTCCTTAAACTGCAGTTGAAAAAATTGCCTAAAAAAAATTCAATTCTCATGCTTATCAGAAGCTTCTACACGCCAGATGGTGATATAATAAACACGATTTTGCTCTTTTCGCATGTTCTTGTGGGTAAATATACTCAAAAAACATGACAGAAGGTTCATGGCTACATCATAAACACACGTAAACACACGTTTGTGCTTCTTGTAATCAACAAAAACTGAAATGCGTCACTTTTTTTCTTTTGTAATTCTTCAGCTCTCCAGGTGAGTGTGTACCTGTGCTGAGATGCTTTTCTGCTCAGTGTGGATGTGAAGAGCGGTTATTTGTTCTCCTGGCACTTCGAACCAGAGGTTTTGTATCTGAAATACTCATCAGGAACAACAACAATCATCAACAAAGAATATTTTTTATGCATGAATATGACGAGTTATCAGTGAGTGTGTACTGGATGTGGTATATACTGTATATTTTAACATTTAGACTTTATTATTTTAATTATTTCACTGGCGGACAGGTAAAAAGTTCACATTATGTCAGAAAACTTGTCCAGAATATCACATAAGTCAGATTTTAATGGGCTACAATATGTACCATGTGCAATATCATATTAAGTCCAATATGTTCTTAGTTCCATAGCACCTTTTTCTTATACTTTTGTATACATTTTGCATATAGAATATTTCATATACACAGATCAGGCATAACATTGTGAGCAGTGAGAGGTGAAGTGAATAAGACTGAGTATCTCCTCATCATGGCACCTGTTAGTGGGTGGGATATATTAGGCAGCAAGTGAACATTTTGTCCTCAAAGTTGATGTTAGAAGCAGGAAAAATGGACAAGTGTAAGGATTTGAGCTTTGAGTTTGATGAAGGACCAAATTGTGATGGCTAGACCACTGGATCAGAGCATCTCCAAAACTGCAGTGGTCAGTATCTATCAAAAGTATCCTTTAAGTCCTGTAAGTCCATTAGGTTCTGTAAGTGGTGAGGTGGGGACTCCATGGAGGCCAACTGAAAGGACTTAAAGGATCTGATGCTAACATCTTGGTGCCAGATCCCACAGCACACCTTCAGGGATCTAGTGGAGTCCATACCTTGACGGGTCCGGGCTGTTTTGGCAGCAAAAGGGGGACCAACACAATATTAGGCATGATGTTATGGCTGATTGGAGTAAATTTTATTTATATTTATTTCTCTTGTAATCTGAAGCAGTCTCTGGCAAAAGAATTTCCTTCGGGATTAGGTAGGAAAATTGATCGAACACAGCGCCGTGCTTCCAGATGATGCACAGTTTCCATTTGCGTAACTTAATTTAATATTTACACCAGTTTATTTTTTATACACTATTATACTGCATTATTATACAGTTGTTCCTCCATGCTTAAAACTCTTAGATTTTTCTGTTATATTTTTTTATGTTTATTCTCAGAAATCTCACTAGGCGCCACTAAACCAAGGCAAATTCCTTTTACATGTAAAACCCACTGACTGAAGGAAATAAAGCTGATTCAGATTCAGATTCTGATTCGGATCTTCCAAATATGTAGGACTTTTGCGTGACTCAACTTGTACAGAACGGTACGGATTGTCTCTTTTCTTTTCCATGGAATTAAAACCAAATGCATTCATGGGAGTCTTGTTGGTTGAATATAAGAGAGGATGTGAGTCTTCAAGTGAACAAAGTCGACTTGTGGTTGTTGTATCTGTATAGGAAATGTATGTGTAATATATAAAAAAATAAATACATTGATATGCTCAGAATTGTGACAGTCAACTGATAGAAAGGAAAAAGGAAGAAAGTAAAATGAGTCAGTGAAAGAGTTTTGTTCCTTTACGAATACATGATCTGGAGATTTATAGATTTCTGTTCAAAGCTTGTACTCTAAAGAATTGCTTTATTTTCTTAAAATTGCCAAATTCAACCTAGCAATCATGCACAGCAGCATACAAAATCTTACATATATATATCCCCCCTGGGTCCTACTTGCAAGCGGGTCTCAAACCCGGGTCTCCAGCATGGGAGGCGGGCACTCTAACAAGGAGACTAAAGACTGCAGCCATTCGCATCAATCGCTAGTTCGCCTCTTGAGATCAGGGGAGTGAGGGTTGCCTGCATAGCACCTACCTATGTATATATATATATATGTGTGTGTGTGTAAAGTACTGTAACTACACACGTTTACTATCCTACACTAACCTCCTCCCCGAGCAGCTAGCATTTCTGCTAGGAGGAACCACCTCCCTTGGTGGTGCCCATCCTGACAGCCGTGTCCCTTTCCAGCTACGTGGCCTGACGTAAATTAGACAATCTGGCTGACTCGGACACTTCATGGTCCAGAAGTAAAAGGGAAAAAATGCTGGTAGCTCTCAGGTGTAATTTTGCGCTTGTTAGTGGTGTAAATTGTCTGCCGAGGCCTCGGGGGGATTCTAGAGGAAACAGGTGTTTGCTTAACCCCAGACAACAAATTGGTTTTGAGGAGAGAAAAATTTACTCCACTGAAGAGGACATCATTTTAAAAGAAGAGAGAGAAAGAGAGAGGGGGGGGATTATTTGTTTTGACAGGCAAGTCGCTTAAGCAAATGTCCTCATCGAACGAGGCCAGGTTCACGCCAGTGCTCTCAGCTGTGTTGCTGCTCTCCTGCTTCTCGCTGCATGAAAATAGATTTAAATTTGATTTGTCCCATATGGGGAGAAGTGGTTGGGGTTTGAAAGGGGGGGAGGGATATAATCACCTGCACATCATGAATATGCTAATCACTCAGACTCTACTAGCTAATGTGTTAATGGATTAAGCTTCATTACTGGATTAATGCTCAAGATCAAGATCTTCTGATGTTCTATTCAGTGTGAAGATGTTCTGACTCTTTCATGATTGATTCCTCACTCTGATCGGCTCTTTCACAATTGGTTCCTCACTCTGATCGGCTCTTTCACGATTGGTTCCTCACTCTGATCGGCTCTTTCACGATTGGTTCCTCACTCTGATCGGCTCTTTCATGACTGGTTCCTCACTCTGATCGGCTCTTTCACAATTGGTTCCTCACTCTGATCGGCTCTTTCACGATTGGTTCCTCACTCTGATTGGCTCTTTCACGATTGGTTCCTCACTCTGATTGGCTCTTTCACAATTGGTTCTTTGCTCTGATTGGCTCCTTCACGACTGGTTCCTCACTCTGATTGCAACTATTTCCGCATTTCGTGTTGTTCGTGATTGGTTGCTCACTCTGATTGGCTCTTTCACAATTGGTTCCTTGCCCTGATTGACTCTTTTACGACAGGTTCCTCACTCTGATTAGCTTTTTTTACGACAAGTTCCTCACACTGATTAGCTCTTTTATGACAGTTTCCTCACTGTGATTGGCTTGTTTTATAATTGGCTCCTCACTTTGTGTTTTTCAAGAGTGATTCCTCACCCTGATAGGCTCTTTCATGATTGGTTCCTCCCTTTGTCTTCTTTGCAACTAGTTTCTCATTTTGTGTCTTTCATGATTGGTTCCTCACTCTGACTGGCTCTTTCATGATCGGTTCCTCACTCTGATTAGCTCTTTCACGACAAGTTCCTCACCTTGATTGACTCTTTTGTGACATGTTGCTTTTTTGTTGACTTGTATATTTGCTCCATGTTCCCAAATCTTTTCAATGGAAAGTTGCAGCAGCAAAAGAAATGTAACTAAAAGTCATCAGCTGACATGAGTTAAAGACTTGAAGACCGGTCATGAGGTATTGGTTTGGACATGCCTTGTTTGGAACAACCAATCCCGGTCTTGTTCTCGTAGAGTGTATACTTGTAGAGGTCTATCTGCCATGATGTTGAGCGCCGTCTCTGCGTGGACTATGCTGAGGTCTTGAGACTGCAATGTGCAAAGTATGATATTCAAACCCACTTTCTGAAGTTGTTTAACAGTCACATGACCCTGACAGACCAACACAAACGCTTTCTCTGCGGTGCTACTTTCATTTTCATTCTCATTGTGAACCATGACCCCGTTCCAGCTCGCTCCTGTCATCCTCACCGCATGCCCTGCTATTCTTTATATAGCTGCTTCCATGATGTGACCCACTTTTAGACACACCACACTTTTCACATTTGAATCTACATTCTGATACTGAAGGGTCCCATCTTTTTCACTGTATGTCATTCCTTCCTTCTTTTCTTCCTTAAATTATTCTCCTCTTCTTGGTGTGAGCACTTTTGAACATCATAGAGAGGAGGAAGGGGCTGATAAAGTAGGTCCTGAGACATTTTATTGGCTGATTCAATGAAGGTTTTGATTCGATTTAGCCGTAATTCATGTCTGTGGAATTCATTTCACAAATGTGTCTGTGATATACATACAAATCATCACTTACACTTCCTGAGAAGGGGTTTCCTCTAGTTCCAGTCAAATGATTGACATTATACTGATTTTACAGTCTGGGTTTCCAGATTAGGGGTGTTTCCCTCTGGTGTTTTGGTCAGGAGATGGTTTGAACATCTCATTTGGTACCTGGAGATGTTCTCACTTGATTACTGATCACACACCTGAACTCAATCACACACTCTTATAAATAACCCAGACTCTCACACACACACACACACACTCTCTGATTGGCTCTTCCATGACTGGTTCCTCACTCTGATTGGCTCTTTCACGACTGGTTCCTTGCTCTGATTGGATCTTTCACGACTGGTGCCTTGCTCTGATTGGTTCTTTCACGACTGGTTCCTCACACTGATCGGCTCTTTCATGACTGGTTCCTCGCTCTGATCGGCTCTTTCATGACTGGTTCCTTGCTCTGATTGACTCTTTCACGACTGGTTCCTCATTGTGATTGGCTCTTCCATGACTGGTTCCTCACACTGATCGGCTCTTTCATGACTGGTTCCTCGCTCTGATCAGCTCTTTCATGACTGGTTCCTTGCTCTGATTGACTCTTTCACGACTGGTTCCTCATTGTGATTGGCTCTTCCATGACTGGTTCCTCGCTCTGATTGGCTCTTTCACGACTGGTTCCTTGCTCTGATTGGATCTTTCACGACTGGTTATTTGCTCTGATTGACTCTTTCACGACTGGTGCCTTGCTCTGATTGGTTCTTTCACGACTGGTTCCTCACTCTGATCGGCTCTTTCATGACTGGTTCCTCGCTCTGATTGGCTCTCTCACGACTGGTTCCTTGCTCTGATTGACTCTTTCACGACTGGTTCCTCATTGTGATTGGCTCTTTCATGAATGGTTCCTCCATCTGATTGGCTCTTTCACAACTGGTTCCTCTCTTTGATTAGCTCTTTCTCAACCGGTTCCTCGCTCTGATTGGCTCTTTTGCATCTCTCTGATTTTACTCACCTTCACACCAAACCTTTATATTTCATCCACACACACAATCTGCTTTTGATCTTTTTTTTTGGAGTCTTTGATTCTGGTCTTGACACTTGATTTTTTTCCCCCCATGTGTTGTAATAAACTCTTGCTCTTGCCTCCGTCTCCTCAATCCTCAGCCTTCAACTCAACACCATCAATCTTTCAGACTTTTTATGTTTTTTCCCCCCAATGTTTATTTATGCAACTGTGCTTTCGTTGATATAAATACGCATACATTTGCATGCTTGATTAAAACAAAATTCTATGACCAAAAATTCTATGAGCCATGTTTCTCTCCAGGGAAAGACTCTGACCGAAAATTTCATGTCTTTATTGTTTAATGAGGAAAATAAAATGCAAATCTGTCCAATAAATATCACCATTTTGAAAAAATTCACTGCAATATTTCTAAAATATTTGTAGAAAAATATATTTTTTCTTTCTTGAACTCGGATTTTTAAAGTGTGAATAAAATTGATGTATATTAATCTGAAGACATATGCTGTAAATTTCAACAAGGATAATTGAGGCTACTGTTCAAAGGGAAAAAAATATTATAGAGGCAATTATACGCTGGCTGAGAAGTGCAAAACACAATAACAAATCCCAAAACACAAGGACAATTTAGACAAACTGGAAAAGGTAGGTATAGTTTGCAAATGGAATTCTTCCCTTTGATTGGAAGAGACATTGGTCCCTCAGGATGTACAAGAAGTCCAGCAGGCTGCAGCAGTAGAAAGTGGATCGTGTGTATATGAACACATCTATGTTCTTATAGCGCTCGTTACATCCTTTAATCTGGAATGGTTTGCTATTCCAAACATTCCTGGTGTGTTTTAGAGATCGCAAACTAATCTTTACGCCATGATACGCTATCAGTATATCCAAAATCACGCCATATGAACGACCTTCCTCACAGTAGCACTGAATGAACTCCATTTTCTTATGAAGATAAATACACTACTCACAAAAAGTTAAGGATATTGGGCTTTCGGGTGAAATTTCAGGATGCACCTGAAATGCACTATAACCTTCACAGGTGAACTTAATTTGACCTTCTCTACACTTTTGAATGCACATGTCCAACTGTTCAGTGTTTCAGTACTTTTTGCATAACTTGCTGTTCTCTAACAAGGTGCTTAACGGCAAAATTCACAACTGGTGTTTGATCCAGGAATCGACCAATAAATTTTCTGGTTCAATTAGAATTGGTATTTAAACAGTCCTCTTCATCATGCTGTTCACATTTTGACATCGTGAGACCAAGACCACACCTAACAATTGATCAACAGTACCTCACCATTGTGAGGCTTCAAACAGGATGTTCTCAGAGGGAAGTGGCCACTGAGCTTAGAGTGTCACAGAGTGTCATCAGCAGGTGACGACAGAGATACAGAGAGACTGGAAGAGTCACAGAAAGGCATAGAAGTGGACATCCTTTGGCCACATCCCACATTGATAACCGCTTCATTGTGAACAGTGCCCTGCGGAACCGGATCAACTCCAGGCACATTTAAGGGAGGTAAGAGGCACCCAAGTGTCACATCAGACCGTTCGAAACCGTACATCAGCATGGTCTGCGTGCTAGACGACCTGCAAGGGTACCTGACCACACCACCAGGCACAGGCTTCATCGTCTTGCACGGGCCAGGGAGCATTTACGCTGGATGAGGGACCATTGGGCCTCAGTGATGTTCTCTGATGAAAGTCGATACATGTTGAGCAGAAATGATGGCCGCCAACGATGTTGAAGACGTCAAGGAGAGTGCTATGCATCAGCCACTGTTGTGGTGGTGTTACAGTCTGGGCAGGTGTGTCTACTCAATACAGAACTGACCTACATCTTGTGAATGGTACAGTGACAAGCCAATACTACCTGAATAACATCATTAATCCAGTCATTGTGCCCCTGCATGAACAACACAGGCCTAATTTCATCTTCATGGACAACAATGCTCCAGCTCATCGAGGTCGCATCATTAGGGAACGGCTGCTGGAGGCTGGGGTACCTCAAATGGAGTGGCCTGCACTTTCTGAACCTTTGGGATCAGCTGAGTCGCAGTGTAGAGGCTCATAACCCTGCACCCCAGAACCTCAATGACCTGAGGGCTGCCCTTCAAGAAGAGTGGAATGACAATAAGTCGACTCGTGAACAGCATGAGACGCCATTGTCAAGCTGTAATTGATGGTCAAAGGGCACATGACAAATTATTGAGACAATGACATTTTTTGTTGTGGTATACCCACCACTGTTGTTGGCTTTTGTTTCAATAAATTGTTTGAGATGAGGAAATCACCATTGCATACTTCTACTTAAATGCCCTACTTTTACATTTTACATAAATTTCACCCAAAAGCCAAATATCCTTAACTTTTTGTGAGTAGTATATATATGTTTGTTATAGTAGCACAATGGAAAAAATGGCTTAAAGTGAAGGGAGAACCCCACACATGTACAAGAAATAAAGTTAGATACACAATTTCATGTTTATCCTGAGGGACCGATGTCTTGTCCAATTAGAGGTCAGAATTCCATTCACAAACTATACCTACCTTTTTCGCTTTGTCTGATTCGGCCTTGTGTTTTCGGATTTGTTATTGTGTGTTTTTTGTATTTCTCAACCATTGATCCAAAACATCGGAAAAACTTTTTTTACTTGGCCAAGTTTTTTTCCTTCTACAGTACCTCGTTGTAACTCATTTACCATTTTACAGAAACACCAGTGTACTTCAAGTATTGGACAAAGGAACACTTCTAATAAACAGCCACCATAAAAAACATTCATATTTCATCATATGATTAGAATAAGATCCCTGGATTCAGATCGATCATGAAAAAAACAAAACAACAACCACAAAGCTCTTTGTCTGGAGTCATTTTCATTTAATAAACCGCTCCTGACTGAAACAGGTGTGAGGACCTTTTCATTTCTGCGTTATTTATGAGATTTATTACGGTCTTAAGAGCATTACGGGTATTAAGTGCTTCAGGCAGTTGAGTATATGCAGATGATTTGTCGCTTGGTGATGGGCAATGGCCAATTTGTGCATCTAGCACTTAAACTGTTGATTAAAATCAGTTGAGAATGACTTGTGTGGGACATAAATTTAATTCTGATTCTGTCAGGCTGTCATTTTTTCTTCTTCAAGTCTTTCAGGGAACCTATGAATGTGTTTAAATGTTATCAAATTTAACAAAAGTCCCTTTTTTTAAAAAACATTAAATCAGGCATTTTTCTCCTGCACATCCTTCAGTGACATCATTCTCTGAATTATTCAACAGAATGTGGGTCTGATAGTGACCGAGTCGTCTTTTCTCTTTTCCAATCAAAAAAGTGCTGTTTTTTTTCTTTATAATAGACACCCTCTTCTTCTTCTTCTTCTTCTTCTTCTTCTTCTTCTTCTTCACAGATACACACATCCTTGTTAAAGGTGTCCTTGTTGAGCTCCTGCATCAGTGACGTTGAAGTGAAAACCATAAGAAGGTCAGTATTCTACAGGAAAACTCCACCACTCCCACTCCCAGACAGACAGTTCAGCTTCATGTTGCCGGTTTTTCCCTCTTCCTCTTCCTCTTCCTCTTCCACTATCTCCTCCTCCTCCTCCTCCTCTTCTGTCTGATTCTCTAACAGGTCTGTCAAATGCGATGAGTTCCTCGTCATGGAGCCCTAAAAGTAGCCGCTGTTACTAGACGATGGTAAATTGATCTGACAGCATGATCACACCGGCACACGCCGCACAGCTGCAAGGTTTAATCAAGATTTATCAGAGCAATTACACCTCAAATGCTCCGTCACTCAACAGCTGTGTGTGTGTGTGTGTGTGTGTGTGAGGGAAATCGGCCAAGCACAGGCATATATGTATGTGTGTATGTGTGTGTGTGTGTATGAGAAGCGTCCAGGTTAGCTGAATTACTGGCTGTCAGTCAGAGGATGGATGTTTAGTAAATCATGCAGCAGTCGTGATAAGCTACATGTCAATGTATATCAGAGCTTATGAAAAGAAAACTTTTATTTTTTTTCCGTCCAAATAAATATCCAGTCCTTTTTGGATTAAATGAAAATTTTTATCTTGGACCTTAAAAGATTTTAATACATTTTTTTTTTTTTTGGAGGTGACTTTTACATTCGTAAAGAAGATGTTAAACTTAAAAGAAACAGTGAAAATAAATCGAATAATTCTTCAAAATGATCAATTATACTGGTGTTTAGTTTTACAAAGTTATAACAGCGTGTCATGAAGTGATCGATTCCATTTTTTAATAACAATTATTCGTTAATAAACAAAAGACACGGCATATATATATTTTTTATTTATTTATATGTTTATGGTTATTGTTATGGAACATCAATAGAAGCAGTTAGTTCTTGTTGTCACTTATGTTACAGCAGCTATAAACTATAAAAAAAGACAGTAGTTTAAATAGATAGATAGATAGATAGATAGATAGATAGATAGATAGATAGATAGATAGATAGATAGATAGATAGATAGATAGATAGATAGATAATTTTATTCATCCCAATGGGAAATTTACAACTCTAAATAGCTGAAAACTCTAAATTACAGCTGTAGCTCTGATGTTACAAAGTGCTGAAACTGGAGACTCCTTCCATAAATTAGAGAAATTTTTCTCAAATTTGACGATTACACACCCATTTATGTGAAACCAGTGCCTGTAAATGAGCTGTTACTATAGAATCGGTAGAAGCATTTATTATCACCATACATACATTACAGCACAGTGGCTTGAACCCTGATCCTCCTGATCAACAACCCAGAGCTTTAACCATTAATATCAAAGTGACCGCATTTGTGTTAATATAATCCTGCAATGTCCAGCTGCACTACTGCCTCAGCTGCTGTTACAGAAAGTGAATCAACACCTTCTGACCAATCAGCATCCAGAACTGATCAGCAGCGCTGCAGTGCACTACAAATGATATTCGGTGGCGAGATCAGGGAGGTTCGGTAATGGAAGTTTCCCCTCTCAGTTCTCACTAGGTATAAATCCACATCTTAATACAGTCTAAAACAAAAGTGGCAGGACCCTGTAGAAGCATATGTTATCTCTCGGCTGGCAGAAATGCGAGGGCAGCAGGTAGCAGCGGGCAGAGCAGCCGCACTCTCTGAGTAATTACTTCTCCCTCATCACGGTTCCAGGCCAGCGCAGAAGATTCACGCTAATTACATTAAAGCAGAAGAGGATTTGCCTGAGCGAGCGAGCGATCGGGGGGCGGGTCGGACCTGGCAGCCTCCCGTCACCAATAACCCACCACAGAGCTCGCTTTTGTTCACAGGATTGAGTTGTCTGGCTGAAAAAAAAGATCAACTCTGGTCTCTATTTCTTTCCACAGCACAACCATCTGCTAGGAGCAAGACTACTTGATTTCTGGATCCAACACCACTCTCTAAGCTAGAGTGAGGAAAAATAAACCTTCATACTTTATACCACTGGAGCTCCAGTTTACCAGTAAATGGGAAAAGGGCTAATGGGAGATTTTCAATCAGTATAAAGAAATTAATGATGTTCTTCTGTCTGTGAGTCTGAAACATCTCCTCTGGCTTTCAGTACGTTTTAGACGTGTGTTTTTCCCTCTGTTGGAGAACCTTACACAGACTTTTTCTGGCTGAAGATCAAATTTCAGCTGCTTTTTAGATGAACAAGCACTCGGAGCATCTCAGGGAGCAGAAATGGGTTTGAACATTTGTGTGGGAAAAAATAACCGTTTTTGATTTATTGGACCTTTTCTATGAATATATCACCCCTAGTAGTCTAGAAAAAAACAGAAATCCTTCTGAAACGCTACAAATTCTTTACAAAGTCTTGAGTGTCTACTTTCATATGAGCTTCATATTAACCTCCACTGTGGAGTGGAACATGACAAAGACACTCAATCATCAACATGGACACAACAAAACTGGAGGAAACTCCATTTTTTTTAGCCTCTGGGAAGAAAGAGAAAAGACTCAGGTGCAGATTGTTGTTATCTAAGTAAGGAGTAACATATCATAACACATGACATACAGGGAGATTTTTAAATAAATAAATACATCAACAATGAGGTTGTGTGATATGAAGTGGGTTGATCGTTACCACATGGAAGTGGACTAT
>NC_080737.1:18914523-18962023 GCF_019097595.1 Hemibagrus wyckioides | reverse complement strand
AAATGAATCATGTGTCAGAATCACATGTGACACTAAATGAATTATGTGTCAGAATCACATGTGACACTAAATGAATTATGTGTCAGAATCACGACACTAAATGAATCATGTGTCAATCACATGTGACACTAAATGAATTATGTGTCAGAATCACATGACACTAAATGAATCATGTGTCAGAATCACATGTGACACTAAATGAATTATGTGTCAGAATCACATGACACTAAATGAATCATGTGTCAGAATCACATGCAACACTAAATGAATCATGTGTCAGAATCACATGTGACACTAAATGAATTATGTGACAGAATCACAAGACAATAAATGAATCATGTGTCAGAATCATGCCTGAAAAAGAATAAATCATGTCTCAGAATCTTTTTTTTTTAAATAAAACTGATTCATGTGTCAGAATCACATGCAACACTAAATGAGTCATGTGTCAGAATCACAAGCGACCCTAATGAATCATGTTTCAGAATCACATGACACTAAATGAATCATGTGTCAGAATCACAAGCAACACTAAATGAATCATGTGTCATAATCATGCCTGAAAATGAATAAATCATGTCTCAGAATCCTTTTTGAAATAAAAATGATTCATGGGTCAGAATCACTTGTGAAATTAAATGAATCATGTGTCTGAACCATTGGTGCAAGAAAAAGAAACATACAAAAATATCACATGGAAATAAATGAATCATGTGTCAGAATCACTTTTTAAACAAAATGAATCATGTGTGAGAATAACAGCTGATCGTAATTGAATCATGTGTAAAACTCACATTTTAAACTTAACAAATCATGTGCCAGAACCACAGATGAATGAAAAAGAAATGTAAAAAAAAATCACATGGAAAAGTGAATCATGTCTCAAAATCATTCCTGAAAATATACAAATCATGTGTCAGAATCAATTTTAAATGAAATGAATCATGTGTCTGGATCACTTTTTAAATTAAATGAATCATGTGTCAGAATCAGGTCTGAAAATGCATGAATCATGTCTCTGGATCGGTTTTAAAATTAAAATGATTCATGTGTCAGAATCACATGTGACACTAAATGAATCATGTATCAGAACCATAGGTGCAAGTAAAACAAACATAAAAATCTTGCATGGAAATAAATGAATCATGTGTCAGAATCACTTTTTTAACAAAATTAACCACCTGTGAAAATAACAGCTGACCGTAATTGAATCAGAATGTGTCAGAATCACATTTTAATGAACAAATCATGTGCCAGAACCACAGATGAATGAAAAAGAAACGTACAAAAATATCACATGGAATTAAGTGAATCATGCCTCAAAAGCATTCCTGAAAACAAACAAATCATGTGTCAGAATCACTTTTTAAATGAAATGAATCATGTGTCAGAATCACTTTTTAAATGAAATGAATCATGTGTCAGAATCACTTTTTAAATGAAATGAATCATGTCAGAATCACTTTTTAAATGAAATGAATCACATGTCAGAATCACTTTTTAAATAAATGAATCATGTGTCAGAATCACTTTTTAAATAAATGAATCATGTGTCAGAATCACTTTTTAAATGAAATGAATCACGTGTCAGAATTACTTTTTAAATAAATGAATCATGTTTCAGAATCACTTTTTAAAAGAAAGGAATCATGTGTCAGGATCACTTTTTAAATTAAATGAATCATGTGTCATGATCACTTTTTAAATGAAAGGAATCATGTGTCAGAATCACATGCGTAATTAATTGAATCAAAACTCAGTATCTATTTTGGGCAGGAGAAAAGAAGAACCCTTTTATATTTTTATGTTTATTGGTGATGTTGCAAAATAGTCCAAAATAGGAATGGGGTTGACTGGCACTGCAAAGAGCCAAACAGGTAACACTTTTCAGATCTTCTCAGAGTGATTTAAACGCTTATGTTACCTTTCGAGCAATGAGCAATTAGAGTTTTATGGGAGATGTGCGTTGCCGGTGACGAGCACATGCTGTAAATAAGAAAACATAAGCGTATATAACGGCTGTTCGGTGGCGATATCAGGAAGGGGAGATGGGCTATAATCTGTTTGATTGCCTTGTTATGATGAAAGCCTTGTTAAATTAAATAAAGCTAATTAAGAGTGAGTGAGGGGGGAAAAGAAGGAGGAAGGAAAGTGGAGGGGAGTTTATAGAGCACAGTGATACACACTCAGCTGCTGCTTTACTGGGAACTGAAATCTCGTATCTCAACTCATTGGGCATTTTAGCGATTTTTATGACCACCGCACTAGTCCTGAGGCGCTTTCCTTCCTCTGATGGAGGCAGTGGAGCTGTAACATGCATCTATACGGCCTGAGTGGGGCCCAATTAATATAGACCATCAACCCAGACCTGCTGACCGTTACAGATTTTGCACAGGGTCATGGATTTTAACATAGAAGTAACACTGCTACGGGGAGTTATCTGTCAATTTATCATAAGACATTTAATCCTCAGGAATAACGACAGGCGAGTAAATCTGGAATGACTGACAGAAGCATCGCACACAATGCTCCAATAATATCTGACCACACAGAAGCCCCGCCCCTTTCCCATTAGCATTGTGTTACTATTGTGTGTGTGTGTGTGTAAGTGCACTTGTATGTATGTGCATGTGTGTGTTCGTGTGTGCACTGGTGTGTGTGCGCATATGTGTGTGAGTATATGTGCACTTGTGTGTGTGTGTGTGTGTGTGTGCATATGTATGTGTGTGTGTATATGTGAACTTTTAGATTAGATTAGATTCAACTTTATTGTCATTACACATGTACAAGGCAACGAAATGCAGTGTATGTATGCACTTGTGTGTGTGTGTGTTGATATACTGTATACTGTATATATCTACCTGTAATTACCCCCATAATACTGCTCCAGAGTTCAGTAAGGAGACAGCTGTGGGGAAAAAACTGTTCCTTAGTCTGCTGGTTTTTGTCCGGAATCGCCTTTCAGAGTTGTTTGAAAAGACTAAGGGCAGGGTGGGAAGAGTCTTTAAGAATGCTGTGAGCCCGACGTAGACATCGCTTCTTCTGGATGTCCTCAGTTGCAGGAAGTGGGGTTCGTGTTATGCGTTGGGTGGTTTTTACCTAACCTTGCAGTGCCTTGTGGTCGGCAACTGAGCAGTTCCCATACCAGACTGTGATGCAGTTGGTCAGGATGCTCTCAATTGCGCAGCAGTAGAAGTTCACCAGGATGGTTGAAGACAGGTGGTTCTTCTTCAGTGTGTTTAGGAAAAAAGGCTCTGCTGAGCCTTTCTGACCAGACTGGAGGTGTTAGAGGTCCAGGACAGGTCCTCTGAGATGTGAGTCCCCAGAAACTTGAAGCTGGATACACAATTGACAGCCATTCCGTTGATGTGAATGGGGTGGTGCGTTCTTCCTTTCTAAATGAAAGTCCAGATCCAGTTGCAGAGGGGGGTATTGATGCCAAGATCTCCAAGTTTAGTGGTTAACTTAAAGGGAATAACAGTGTTAAAGGCAGAGCTGAAGTCAACAAACAGTACGAGTGTGTGTATTGTTGTTGTCCAAATGTGAGTACAGAGTGTAGCACTGTGAAGACTGTGCATCCTCTGTGCTCCTATTGCTGCGGTAGGCAAATTGATGTGGGTCCAGTGTGGGGGGACACATTTCTTGAGGTGTGCCAAGACCAGTCGCTCCAAGTACTTCATGACAATAGGTGTGAGTGCTACAGGGCGGTAGTCATTCAGGCACTTTGGGGAGGAGTGTTTCGGCACTGGCACAATGGAGGTGGTTTTGAAGCATGTTGGCACAACTGCTTGGGCGAGGGACAGGTTGAAAATGTCCATAAAGACCCCTGCAAGGTGCTCAGCACATGCCCTTAGCATGCATCCAGGGATGCCATCAGGGCCAGCAGCCTTACATGCATTGTTCCGGGTCAGTGCATTGTACACATCTGTGGAGGTGAGTGTGAGGGTTTGGTGGTCTGCAGAGGGTGGAGGGCTGGTCGTGATGTCCTTCTCCTTGTTATCTCTTTCAAAGTGAGCATAAAAGACATTTAGCTTGTTAAGAAAGGAGACATCTGTGCCATTCAGGGTGGAGTTGCTGGGGTTGTAGTCACTGATGGCCTGAATGCCCTGCCACATGCGTCAGGGGTCGGAATTGGAAAAGTGTTCCTCCACCTTAAGCTTGTAGCAGTATTTGGTCTTTTTGATGCCACTCTTCAGATTTTCCCTGGATATGTTGTAGGCCTGTGTGTCACCTGATCTGAAGGCGGTATTGTGGGCCTTCAACAGGAGCTGCACCTCCTTGTTTATCCATGGCTTCTGATTAGGGTATGTGGTTTACACATTTACTTTAATATCTGCACTCACTGTCTACACTGTTCTTTTACACAGAGTCGGTCTATATGTTGTTTGTCTGCACTGTCCTGTCTCGTCATCCTGTGCACTTCTGTTGTATGTCTAGTTTAAAGATTAGGTATAAGTATAGTTTAGTTTTTATCTCTATGTTTGTCTGCGTCACTGTACTTTGTCTGTGTTCTGTGTAGCACCTCTGGTCTAGGAGGAACGTTGTTTCATTTCACTGTGTACTGCATCAGCTATATATGGTTGAAGTGACAATAAAGCTTCTTTGACTTTGACTTTGGTGATCTGTTTCTCCGTAGTAACACTGTCAGTGATGGTGTTGATGTAGACCAAAGAAGAGTGTAGGTGTTAATGTCGGTATGAGTGCCACAGGTGGCCTCAGAGGCAAACATACTCATACATTGTGTGTATGTGTGCACTTGTGTGTGTGTGTGCGTGCACATGTGTATGTGCACTTGTGTGTGTGTGTGTGTGTGCGTGTACATGTGTATGTGCACTTGTGTGTGTGTGTGTGTGTGTGTGTGCGTGTGTGTATGTGTACATGTGTATGTGCACTTGTGTGTGTGTGTGTGTGTGCGTGTGTGTATGTGTACATGTGTATGTGCACTTGTGTGTGTGTGTGTGTGTGTGTGTGCGTGTGTATGTGTACATGTGTATGTGCACTTGTGTGTGTGTGTGTGTGTGTGTGTGTGTGTGCATGTGTGTATGTGTACATGTGTATGTGCACTTGTGTGTGTGTGTGTGTGTGTGTGTGCGTGTGTGTATGTGTACATGTGTATGTGCACTTGTGTGTGTGTGTGTGTGTGTGCGTGTGTGTATGTGTACATGTGTATGTGCACTTGTGTGTGTGTGTGTGTGTGTGTGTGTGCGTGTGTGTATGTGTACATGTGTATGTGCACTTGTGTGTGTGTGTGTGTGTGTGTGTGCGTGTGTGTATGTGTACATGTGTATGTGCACTTGTGTGTGTGTGTGTGTGTGTGTGTGTGCGTGTGTGTGTGTATGTGTACATGTGTATGTGCACTTGTGTGTGTGTGTGTGTGTGTGTGCGTGTGTACATGTGTGTTTTTTGCTCTAATTACTACTGCCTTTTATTTAAATCATTTTTTTTTATTTAACTTTCATCCTCTCTGCAGAGCGTTAATTAAACCTAGATACAGATTATAAAACAAAATGTACAAAAAACTTGAGAAGAGGAACTGCACAGTTCTGCAGATGTTCCATAACTATTTTTAAAACTATTTTAAAGCAACTATTTTTGGATAAAAAGTTCAATGTGTCAGACTTCAATAAACAACATTAAATGATACTTGCTGTGGTAGAAGAGGAATAAAGCACCTGAGGGACGTGCTGTTAATGGAAAATAATCAGTTTCTGAGTTACGGTGCTTCACCTCACCATCTTGTGCTTGATTAGTTTCCTGTAATGACAGAACACAGGAGAGTTTTATTCCTTATTTCTTCCCTTTACCAGTAAGATCTGAACTTTTCCTTTCCTCAAGCTCACAACTTCAACCTCTGCTATTACTGTCACAATAATGAATGCATTCTTTCTAATCATTAATCAATAACGTGTGTGAGATGAATAGCTGAATGAGACGCTGTCACTTTAAGGGATTTTCCACACAGACAACTTTTTACAATGTGAGAATTTTTGACACTCTTAAAGACAGCTCTGCTCACTGTTTACACAAGTGACGCTGTCTCTCGCTAATCAGCAGGTTTTTAGCCGCATTTCAGAACAAATCCATCACCCAGAAGAGCTTTTGAAAGAGCTGCTGTGTGGAAAAAAACTAGAAAAGAAAAAACAATGTCTTCCAGTTAGAAAGAACATGTACGGCTAATCAAACGCAGCGTCTTCAGCAACACAGAGCTGGTGGTGGGAGCTGATGGTGGCAAAGCACGAACGCCCACTTGGCCTCCAGCCGCAAGCTGATTGGAACATCATCTGAGAAAATACGCTTCATTAGCGCAAGCAGTGATTAGGCCAGAGACAGAAAGAAATAAAGAAGAAGGGAAAAAAATGAAATAATGTTAGCACAATGAGCAGAGAGACGAGCCAGCGCTGGAAGTAAATGTCAAGCAAAATGCCATCAGTTGTAATCTGGCATCACATATGCGGACTTAAAGGCGAAGGCACTGAGGAGTGTCCAGTGCTTCTGCATCTCCACTCGGCTGTGAATTCGGGCTGAAATGATTATGATCATTCAGGGAAATAAAACTCGGTCAAAGTGAAGGAAAAATCGCATGTGAGAATTAATCAGTCTGTGGAAAAAGAATTCATCATTGTCATCATTTTTTGGGTTTGTAAAGCACTTTTCATTTTAGGTCCAAGTCTTAAAGTGTCTTATATACTGTATATATATATATAAGACACACACACACACACACACACACACACACATATATATATATATAAACAAATAAATAATAATTAAAAATAAATTAAATGTAATAAATAATTAATTATTAAAATAATTACCATAACAGTAAATAATACATATAATGTATAAGGTACAGGAAAAAAGGGGGAAAAATTAAAACGAAAAATTAAAAGCAGAAAACAATAATAAAGATAAATGGCCAAAGATTTGTGACATATAATTATTTTATTTATAATTATTTACATAATTAGAATAATTAACAAGTTAATAAAAAATTATTATTATGTAACATTTTTAAAAAACACCTGTGATTATTCACATGGAAGTTTTCTTGAACACAAAATAATAAAAAAAAAAGCTGAACACAAAGAAGAATAAAAAACACCCCCAAATCCCTGACCCCCACCCCCTGTGTATTCTTGTACCTTTTCCTCACACATTCTGTATCATTACACAAATCATCCTTCAGTACAGCAAATCCGTCCAGGCCGAGCATCGATCACAGCACTGTCATATCGCATCACCACCATGTGAAAGACCTGTGAGTCTCCACATGTCATTCACGTTGACCCTCTCTGTTAAAAGCAGCTGATGTCTGGTCATTTTTTTTGTGCTTTTTTTATGGCTTTACCTATAAAGCTGAGCAGTCCAGTCGATGAGGCTGCAGTGGTTTCTTGACACTATCGATACTCAGTCGGAGGAAAACAGCTCAGCCGAGAGAAGTGAAAGGTTGAGGGCTGATTGACTCGTACTGCCTTCTTCTGGATAATATTTTTGACCTGCAGTGGACACAGACATGCTCCGAGTCTACAGAACCACAAGACAGTCGGCTTTTATGGGATTAATACAAATCCTTACACACCTAATGTCTTGTTGGTATAAATGATATTTATACGTCATATAACGAGTACAAACTTATGCACCACATACACACAGGGCTACAGAATAACAAAATGTCTTCTTGTTTAATTTAATAAAAAATGCAGAAAAAATTTAAACACTAACATTCCATTAAAATCAGCTCTTAGTTATCATTTAAGTAAAAAAACACTGCCTTGCGATTTTTAATAAAGTATTCAATGATATTTATTAAGAAATATCACCTCATATTTTTGTTCATTTATTGCTACTTTCATGCTCATGGAACATTGTGTTATAGCAGCAATAAATTTAATAAAAGAAAATAAAGTTAATAAAAGGAAAAAAAACTGTACGCTTATCATGTTGATATTGCAAAGAAGTATAAAGTCCTGAAGATGTCATAAAACTCATTACATTACATAAACATCTCCTTACAGAAAACACTGATGTATTACATACCCAAACATCCAGACATTTAGTTACATCACAGAGAACGACATCCACTGCATAGTTTCATTCTAATTTTCATTGAAATGCAAAAATTATCACCTCCTAAAGTTCTGGAAGAGAAAAATGGTAATATGGACATTTATTTTATGAGTAAAAATATTACCTCCAATAATACGCTAGCACTTTAGTGCCATAGACAGCAACCATACGAGAAATACTTTCTAAAACTGAGGAGAAGAAGAAGAAGAAGAAGAAGAAGAAGAAGAAACATAACCACCAACAAAAACAAACGGACCACAAACAACAACAGTAACAAAAACAACAAAACTACCACCACTACCACCAACAACAAAACTCCTAATACCACCACTAACAACAACAAAACCACCACCAACAGCAACAAAACTACCACCACTAACAACACCAAATCTACCACCACCAACAACAACAAACCTACCACCACCAATATCACCACTAACAACAAAACCACCACTAACATCAACAAAACTACCACCACCAACACCACTAACAACACCAAATCTACCACCACCACCAACAACAAAACTACCACCACCAATATCACCACTAACAACAAAACCACCACCAACAGCAACAAAATTACCACCACCAACACCACTAACATCACCAACTCTACCACCACTACTAACTACAAAACCACCACCAACAGCAACAAAATTACCACCACCAACACCACTAACAACAAAACTAACTGGTGGTGGTGATAGTGGTGGTAGTGGTGGTGGTGGTGATAGTGGTGGTGATGGTGGTGGTGATGGTGGTGACAGTGGTGGTAGTGGTGGTGGTGGTGATAGTGGTGGTGGAGTTGGTGAAGGTTATAGAGGTGGTGGTGGTGCTGGGGGTTTGGGGGTTCTTCTAGGTGTCTAAATCCCGTAAATCCATGTGTTTTTCCATCTACTTCTTGATCTGTGCTATTAATTTGAGGTCTTTTTTTCCTCTTGGTCATGCTTCTGTAACTTAATTAATACAAAACAAAACAAAAAATCCATTGTGCAAGCCTAAGCAAATTTTGTTTCACAGTCACTGAGTGTACCGGCAACTTAATCCTGTGTCAAA
This sequence comes from Hemibagrus wyckioides, assembly GCF_019097595.1. NCBI lineage: Eukaryota > Metazoa > Chordata > Actinopteri > Siluriformes > Bagridae > Hemibagrus > Hemibagrus wyckioides. The sequence goes on along the minus strand of NC_080737.1, from coordinate 18,952,900 downwards.
TGACCCGTTAATTATATTGTTGTTGCAAATTTACGAGCCATCATCAGCCATCTCTGGCAATTCCTCCCGTTTTAATTGCTGCCATAAAACTCGGTCATTAGGCGTTTTGTCACCTGTATGACGCACACTGCAATACACAACAACGTGCTGATGGCTCCCTCCCTCCCACGCTCAATTCTTCAACCATTACAGGTGCAAGCGAGATAATCGTCTCATATGATGGAGAAGATGCTGTTTAACCTTTGCAGAAGAATCGGCTTTTTTAATGAAGAGGAGGGAAAGCTATTACCTCTGTCATATCTGCTGTTCCACTGATAAACCAGCAGTGGAAAAAAAATGACTTATTCACATGTGCAGAAGCTGGTGTAAAAAAATGCAAATGGTTATAAAAATGCTACATAAAGATGTTCAACAATCCAAATAAATGCATATTGATTGCTGAGTCTGTGTAAATTGTTTACATTAACTGTATATGGGTAGTGGAAGGGGAAGGGAGTGGTGACTTCTCCTCAGATTTTTTAGGGGTTGGAGGTTCAGTTCATACCTCCATCCTGTGTGTGTTCAGATTTTTTCCACGTGCTTTATGGGTTTCCTCCAGTTTCCTCCCCCAGTTCAAAGGCTGATTGGCATTTCTAAATTGTCCATAGTGTATGATGTGCCCATGTGATGAATTGGAATCCTATCCATGGTGTCCCCTGTCTTGTGCTCCAAATCCTTTGGAATAGACTCCAGGTTCTCTGAGACCCTGTGTAGGATAAACGCTAGAGGAAATGGATGAGTGTATTTGTGTAAAGTGTATATAAGTAGCATGCTGTCTCTCCGCTCTGGGATCTCTTGTTCTTTCCTGAGCTCAGGTTACTCTGTGTGTGGGGTTTCACATGATGGGATTCCTACAGGTTCTCCAGTTTCCTAGCAGATTTGTCAGATAGGTGTTACTGAGTGTGTAAGTGGTGTCTATTCACATATCACACACCCTGTGTTCTCAGGATGAGCTCAGAATCCACCATGACCCTGACCAGGATACAGATGAAGAAGGGATTATTTATTTCCTTATTTCTGCATCACTGTCCATGGTGCTGAAATACTAGTGTTTGAATGGTGGCAATATCTTTGTTGGTAATTATAGTGTTTGAAGAGCTGTGGAATGTTACTGGCTTTAATTATAGGCTTATTTTTTCCCCTAATGTGTATTAAATCACAGAAAATGCTATAAACTGCCAATTCCACTACATTCTGGACAATAGTCCTTTATCAACTGTGCAAGCAACGTGCTTCTGAAGCTGTTGAAGCTGGAGCCACCTCTTTGATATAATCGAAATTATAGTTGAACCATTTTCACATCTTATAGCACCAGATGAAGCAATAAATCCCAACTGTCACTGCTCACACTGCTGATGATATAGTGTTAATTATTATTGTGTCTTAATGACAAACACTTCATTTCCACTCAGTACACTGTGTTTTACTTTATTTCTCACATTAGTGACATTTGCTTTCACATTAAAAATCAGCTCAGGATCAGATATAGAACGGATTCAGACTTCTGAACTCCACCGTGAAGAAAAAAAAGAAGGACCGGTCATGGGTACTGGAAGTATCAGTGATGTTAAAATGTTAAGATTTATTTCTGCTTCTATAGGAGATCATCATTAGCAGATTGTCAACGTTTCCGACACCTCGAGTCAAACCTGTTCTTCTCTCACTTGGTGTCTGGACAGCACTGCCTCGTCCTTTCAAACAGCAGGTCCTCCATTGTTGCAGGTAATTATTATTATTATAAGAGCAGATTAAAAGATTATAAGTGCAGGATTATAAGTGCAATTATCTGTCTGCAATGCCCGTGTTGCTCATGTCACCGTAGGCCTGAACAGAGGTGAAAATGAAGTAAGAACAGTTGGATATGTTTATATGATCTAATGAGGTTTATCTGCCTGAATAAACGGAGAGATGAAACCAGCGGATTATGAGCACATAGTGATAAGCATGTCAATGTTGGTAGTCATGAATATGACAGAGAATTCATTTCTCAGCTCATGGCTTTCAGTTCTGTTTATTCAAATGGATAAAAATGGTTTTATTTTTCTGAACAAACTCAAGAGCCTACTCACAGAAAGATCTGATAAACTGTCTATGAGTATGAGTCTGCTGCTGTTCTGTGTTCCAGCATGCTTTGTTTAATCTGTTTAAACTCATTTCTGTAAATAGAATTCAGATACAGACTAGACGTCGCATTTTCAGTTGTGCTAATCAAGAAGTCATACCATTGAGGGGTGATATCATAAGCTGTACACCTTAGCTGTGGATCTTTTTCCCTTAAAGTATTTTTTTATATCCTTATTAAACGTGCTTTGATGTACAATGATGTACCTTAAATGCTCTTACATATTACAGTCACACAACAATATAGCAGTTACACAGTAAAGGTATATATATATATATATAAAATATTTAATTCAATGTTTAATGTAAAGAGGGTGAAGTGAGGTGAAGTGAATAACACTAATTATCTCGTCATCATGGCACCTGTTAGTGGGTGGGATATATTAGGCAGCAAGTAGTGAACATTTTGTTCTCAAAGTTGATGTGTTAGAGGCAGGAAAAATGGACAAGCGTAAGGATTTCAGCAAGTTTGATGAGTAAGGACCAAATTGTGATGGCTAGACCACTGGATCAGAGCATCTCCAAAACTGCAGCTCTTGTGGGGTGTTCCCGGTCTGCAGTGGGCAGTATCTATCAAAAGTGGTCCAAGGAAGGAACAATGGTGAAGTGGAGACAGGGTCATGGGCAGCCAAGGCTCATTGATGCAAGTGGAGAGCGAAGGCTGGCCCGTGTGATCTAATCCAAGAGACAAGCTACTGTTGCTCAAACTGCTGAAGAAGTTAATGCTGGTTTAATGAAGTTAATGCTGTATCAGATATAGATAAGATGTTTCCTAGCTTGACAAATAATATAAGGTGTAAGAAGGCTGTTTTTGGAATATTGGAGATATGATTTTCAAAGGACAAGTTACTGTCTAAATATCCAGAAAATGAGTCTGGACCTACGGAGGATTGGATGTCTGATGTAATGTGCAACCCACGGCTCTGATTACACTCTTTCAGACAAGATGGACTAAGCAGTGCTTGGAATTTTATTTCGGATTTGTTTTAGGAATTCCTATAGGCCACACACACCTCGACACCTCTACACTTCATACACGGTGACAAAGTGATAATGTTTCAACGAAAGCAAAGGAAATAAATAAAAGACTTTTGACTGTAAAATATTTTCAGACCCAAAAAATTACCTTTAGCTGCTTTATTTACTTTATTTACTGCTTCCTGTAGTACAGACAGGGCTTCATCTGTACTGTAAGTCCTCTAAAGCTGCAATCCAACAAGAGAAATGAAACGTCTGAAACTCTACAGTGCTTCAACTGCCTCGCCTAAAGTACAGCATCTTCAAAGCTGTTCCACAGACGTAAAGCATCTGGCTTCAGCATTTGAACTGTCACGTGTGACGCAGGGATTTTTCTAGAATTCTGCGGGAGGGCTGCGGGCGTCGGCAGGATGCACGTTACATCAGTAAGTGTTCAGACAAAGAAACTGGAGACTTGCAGTGAACTTCCTCAGGCGTTAAGCTTCGTTGATTTATTTGGATAAAACTTTAAGGTGTGTGTGGGGGGGATACACACAGCAATCAGCAATGTTAAAATATAATGTTATAAATCTGCTTTATGGAAATTCTGGGTGCAGAAACCGCAAGAAATACTTTGTACATGTTGTCATTTATTCAATTATTACAGTATTTACAAAACATCTGCATCCAGCAGCATCTGGGATTTTAGTCATTCAGGGTTTTTCAGAATGACATAATGACTGTTCGCTTATTTCTTTAGGAATGTCAATGAAGTCAGTTATGTTTTTTTCCCTTCAAAATATTTCCTTTAATTTTAATAACAACATTTATTCTACACTAAAGTAATCCAAATAAAAACGAAGATGTTCTGTTATAGTGTGTGTGCAACACACACTATAACAGCGGGCAGAGTTAAGGATGTGGTTTTTACTCTGACCGAGTTTCATGGTCTCAGTGAAAACCGAGATTGTAATGACGTAGGATCTGACCCAAGGAAAGCATTTAAATAATGAAGTAGAGAAGGCCAAGAAGTGATCCCTGGGGAACGCCTTGAGTAACAATAGACGTGACAGATTTCTGTTTGCCACTGGCAACAAAACAATGTCTGTTAGAGAGAGATAGGATCTGAAGCAGGCAGGAGACAAGTCTGTTACCAAATATGAAGGAAGTGAGCAGGTTGTGATTTATCGCATCCAAAGCAAGAGTGAAGTCAAGATGAAGGAGGAGGAGAGGCCTGAGAGTGGCTACCTACCAAAACTCAACTCAACACATTACTACTGCTGTTTCTGCCTGCTCTTCTACATGAACTTGAACTTCAGGCTCGTAGAAGAAATCAGAAATTTCTCTTCACATTTTGTTTATTTTTTTTCGAGAAACTTCCAGCAAGGAAGATCACGTCTGTCACCTGAGCTTCATTTATAGCTCAAGTTCTGGTCTTCCTTTAACAAAGTGTGCATGAGCACTGGGAGGTTCTTCCCAGGTTCTTCCAGCCCCAGTAGGAGCACCACATGCGCTCTTTCACACAGCGACACATTTTAAAGCCAGAAATTTCTAATGCACCATGCCAAATTGTATTTAACAGGTATTTAAAGCACCACAAAAATAACTGCTGGCAGAAGATTTAAAGAAGACCGGTGTACCTCTACGCTTCAAACAAGAATGTCGGATTGGGCTCGAAGAAAAAGCTCCTACAAGTCAGAACTTGCGTCTGGAATTACATGGGATACACATTTCTGCCTGAGATCTTGTTTCATTTTCGCTTCTTTTCGCTTGGGGATTTCTTTCTCTCCATTTTTGTGCTTCTTCTTCTTCTTCTTCTTCTTCTTTTTAGACTGATGCTGAGACTTGTTGTGATGTTCTTTTTGACTTGGTGTCATATTTAAAAAATTGAACAATTGCCTTAAATCACAGGGGGAAGTGGTACAGGAAAGGTTTTCTGGAAAAATTCAGAAAAGTATTGCTAGAAAATGGACAAAAGGCTGCTAAAGGACCCAAACACATGATAAAATTGTCCATGATGGAAACATTACAAGCTTTTAAGAATCCTGGGGTTGTGTAGTTGGAGGTTTCACACTGCTCCTACTTTCCCTGGGGTGAACACTGAATCCTGGCTCCTTCCTCGATATCCGACTTCCACTAATATTTCAGTGTGACGTATTTCCCCCTCGCTATGCCACACACTTCCGTGATGTTCAGCGTTTTGTCTCCTGACTCTATCCACCGAGCCGTTTTTGTTAAGTGTTGTTCAATTATGTCCTGATTTTCATGTGCTGTTCACTTTCTGATTGGGTTTCAGTTGCTAAGCAACCAGCCATAACATTCTAACAGAGCATCCTTTCACACTGAACAGGTTCAGCACCAAGACAGCGTAAAAGCCGATGATCCTGATTCAGAGCAGAGTTTCATAACCCCGGGGAACAAACCGTGCTTCATAACAACGCTTCTACATTACACCTGTGAACTACATGTCCCTCTACCTGGGGGAAAGCAGAGTTTAAATGATGATATCCAGGGGTTAAGTGCAGTGTGAAAAGCTGTGGAGAGGAGGATATGTGGAAACTGTACGCAAAACAGGAATCTGACGCTAGCTCTTCCAAACTGGTGTCTCGTTACATTTCTAAAAGCAGAAAAGATGAAACAGGTCAGGTGTTAACGCGAGGACAGATGGAATCAGCCGTGACACAGAAACTCTCATCGTAGAGCAGACAGGAAGTCGCCTCAGATATACAGATTAGTTCCGTAGTAACGTTTGACTCAAAAAAGAGAGAGCAAGAGAAAAAAGCAGTCAGGAATGTGTCACGGGATCTAAAGCGAGGTTGGGTGTAATCGAGTGAGAGAGAGGCAGTGGGGAAACGCCGGGATGTTCTGCTGATTGTAGCTTTATAAAAGCTGAGAGGAAAAAAAAAGCCTTGCATCGATCTGCAGAAGAAGGAGATCTGTTTGTTAATAGCAGTGAAGAGGATTCTGGGCTTGTGACCAGTTTGATCGATCGGAGAGGAAATGTACGATGAGTGAGTAGCTTTTAGGGACGTTCACGCGGCAGAACATGAGGCACTGAAGATCCATATATAAATATATATAAATTCATTTCATTTTATTGTATATAACTAGCATGTGTTTATTTTTGAGGCTTAACAATTAATTTTTTGTAGTAGAAAATATAAAAATGTGGGAAATAATTGAAAGAAATGTACGTGATTGGATAAAACACAAACATATGCTGTGATAGTTCACGGTTTGAAAGATGGAGTCAATTCTTTCAGATATATATATATATATATATATATATATATATATATATATATATATATATATATAAATATAAATATTCCTAACTGTACTGAAGTGGGTATGGCCTAAACCAGGTTTAATAAAAAATAAACACAAGCTCTACCTCTCTATCCTCATATCTGTATTATGTATTTGTCAGATTTATGAATATGTTCATATCCGCGATGCAGTAGTGATCACACGGGCTTTATATGAGGCGAAGTAAAGCTCAAACAGCGCTGACTTTTCATTAGGACACAGCAGTTTGCTGGCAATCGCGAGTAATAAAGCGAAAAAGAAAAAACTGGGTGGAATACCTCTGTATTTCAGAAGGATATTGAGGCTCTGGTGCGAAGCTTCAATGAGTTATTGATCAGAAAGACATATTACATTACAGAGTTAAAATACAGCTCAGAAGAAAACATCACACATGTTCAGAAAAGGTTTATACTGCCACCATTACACGTTATAGCACTACACACCCAGACCAAATGACCTTTTCTACTAAAACGCCACCATTATATAAATATATACATTTATATACAGCAGAACCTCAGCATAGGAATTTAATTTGTTCTGGAGGCGAGATCTTAAGGTGAAAATGTGTATTGTGAAACAAAATTTTCCCATAAGAAATAACGTAAATGCAGATAATCCGTTCCCAAAAATAAGACCAAACTGTATGGCTGCTTACAAAGAACTGACCCAAGCCAAGCATTCCATGTCAAGGCTTCTCACAGGAAGTCGTGCCACCAAGCTTGGGCTAAACATAGAACAGACCACCCACACCACCAATCTGTCAACAAAAAAACGCCCAAAAAATTAGCTAGCTTTTGAACGCATGCTGAAGGTAACGTTGGTATCGTGGGTTGACTCTTTCCAAACAGCTTCGTAAAAAAATAACTAACGCTAAGATTTTAAACGGCTCCCGGATGTATGCACAACTTAGCCAGCGTTCGGTTCTGTTTGTTCGTATGCTGAAAATGCTTCATATGCCAATGCAAATTTCTTGCAAAATTTCAATTCTTAAGGCGAAAAACATAAGGGAGGGCATTTATATGCTGAGGTTCCACTGTAATTACATATCCTCATAACCGACAAGAAGACAGGACACGCTTTTCTAAACTCACAGAGAAAATATTTCCCAATAAACCTTAAATACTTCACATTAATCAGAAGTGAATTTTATATCAGTTTTCCGCCGACTTGCCAAAGACGTGTTCATCATGTATTTAGAAATAAACTCGATTATTCTCTGACCCAGAGTTTTCCCATTATCCGTTTACGTAAGTGAATCACTACAATATTGGATTAATTTATTGCTAAATCTAATTTTCCCCCGATTGTGGATTTTTTTTTTGCAGTAGTGCTTAGTAAGCAGAAAAAAATATCGTTTTAAACTGAAAGCATTGAGAACAGACACAAAGCATGCGGACAGAACGGTTCGTGTTAGCACAGACGCTACATCCACGTTTAGCTGAATTCAGAGTAAGCTTAGCACTCACTGAAGTTCCTACGCTGAAATCACGTTAAAATAACGAAGACACGATAAACGGCTTTTATTTTGAAGGATTCTGACAGATATGGCAACAAGCTGATCCTAGAGTTTCGGTCATGTGAGGTATCTGTTCTCTGCAGTCTCCATATTTGGAAATTTCTGGATTCACCTCAAAATGTAGAGGTGAAAGATGGCTAAAGTTACTCATCCTTCCTCTGAAGGGGAATAAATGGTAGCAGATAAAACAGGTTTTCGCCTGAAGTGCTGAGTTTACTTAAACTGGAAGAAAACCTACCACATTTACATTTTAATGATAAATTTATTTATTTGTTTATTTATTGATTTTTCTCAGGCAGAAACTTTGTCCTCATTCTGGAGTGTGTAAAGGGTCCCAGCATGAATCAATCATCAGAAGATCTTGAGGTGAGCTGAACATCTCAACAAACTTTTATGCTAACGTTAGCGCAGCTGTACCATAACGTAGCTAGCTAGCTAACAGTGTGGCTGAGGGAGAATCCTGTGCACTGTCTTTACTGTATATAGTGAAGCGTATCAGAGCAGTGGATTATCAGTAGAAATAAAAACAAAATCCTCTCATTGAGGCACAATGATGTAGTCAGTCGTTTAATCCTCAAAATGGCCGCCAGGGTACGGTGTTTAGCGCGGAGTTTAAAAAAGATTAAAGCGAACTATTTGTGTGATGGACAGGAATATCATTCTTTTCCATTTAGAAAAAAAACAACAGCAATAACTCGGATGACATTTATGGTAAGGTTAAATTTCAGGAAGTAGAAGGTAGGCGGGTAACAAAATTAATTTAGCGGCTAGTTTCAAAAAAGTTTAAAGGTTGAGGTTTAGGGACAGAGTTAGCATTTATTCCTTCTCTGACGGTTTCAATCTTACAACATAAAACATGTTTTTTGGAAACATTACTGGAAATGGTACTGGTGTGTGACGAGGAAGAAGACGTCATAGCCGTATGCTAACAGCTTCACCACTCACTTTTGGAGCTCTGGCTTTCTCCGAGAAGTGATTTAATGATTTATTCAGCGGTGATGGAACCAAAAGCAGAAAGGTGAATTATGTGTAAGTGGAGACATTATCGATAAATTCGGGAGAACTTCAGGCACGTGTTTTTAACCCTTTGTGCCAACACTCTGATGTTCCAGCAGAATAGTAATGGCCTTATGGGAAATTTTCAATCAGTGTAAACAAACGTCTGATATAAAATAAGTTAGGACTCTGTTAGCTTTCACTGTAAGAAGTTTTTACCTCACAGAATTTTACTGGATAAAGATAACACCTTCAAATCTGAGCTGCTTTTTAGATGAACAAGCATTTGGAGCATCTCAGACAGCAGAAATGGGTTTGATATCAACATTTACTTTGAACATTTGTGCGTTTTTGCTTTAATGGAACTTTTCTATGAATATATCACCCCTAGTAGTTTAGGGGAAAAACAGAAATACTTCTGAAACACTACAAATTCTTAAAGTCCTGAGTGTCTACTTTCATATGAGCTTCATATTAACCTCCAGTGTGGAGTGAGACATGACAGAGACACTCAATCATCAACATGGACATGATAAAAACAAACAGGAGCATTTTTTGGCCTTTGAGAAAAAAAAAAGAGTTAAAGCCCGGAATTCACTAAAAGAACCGACTGAGCTAAAGGTTATGGCTAACATGATGTGTGTTAACATGCTAGTAAGGAAACAGACCACTTCTGCTTCATCATGTTTGTCATTGCTGAAGGATCTTGAGCTACTTAGCATGGCGTGTGATTCGTTATACAGGCCAGCATCTTCACTCAGTATTTTCATTATCTTATAGGTGATGTAGGACCTTTGTCCTGATCTTCCTCACATCCTGATCATGAAATTTAAAAGAAAAATAATATGTTGTGTGTTAGTGTGAATTAATCCACCTGGTACGTTCTAAACCGACCTCCTATGATGTGTGTAGCGCAGCAGGAGGTGGATTCGGAGCGAGACGTTTACACCCGACGTTTGAGTCATAAATGTTTTTTTTCCTGTTTTCATTTCAACATCGTTGTCTTCCAAAATAAAAAAACAGTGAACACCATGACGGATCCTCCTGAAACGGCAGCATGCCAAGAAGTGCATCAGCATCAGGATCATCAGCAGTGGACTTTCTGATGGACGTCCCGGCGATCTCGGCTTTATACTTTAATGAGCGCTTGTCAGTCTGACGAGTCGAGTGGAACGCGTGACTCCTGCGCCTGCAGCCAGCTTGGGTTTCCCACTGACCGTGTTGCCTTCTAATATTTCACCGAGCGTCTGTGCTGCGTGAACTACGACAACTCAATTTGTGCTGAATTTAATCATGCCAGCAAAACCCGAGAGTGGTGCTATACAAACAGCATATGTCATGTTTATATAATTGTATCTCTCTCTCTCTCTCTCTCTCTCTCTCTCTCTCTCATTCTTTCCTTCTCTAAATCCTTCTCTCTCCATCACTTAGTCAACCTCAGTCACTTTCTCACCTCGCATCCACTCTCTTTCCCCCTCCCTTTCTTCCTCTTCCTCTCTCTCTCTCTCCCTCCCTCTCTCTCAGTCTGATGTAGCTCAGTCCCTCCCCTCGCTGTCCTCCATCTCCCTCCTCTTCTCTCCTCTCCTCTCTCTCCAGTCTGTTTCTCTTCAGTTCCTTCCGCTTGCTCTCACCGAATGCACCGGCCGTCTCTTCTTCTTCCTCCTCCTCTTCTTCTTCTTCTTTTTCTCCGCTCCTCTTCTCTTTAGGATATTTTCCACCCTGTATCCATATGTCCGTATAATCTCTTCTGTATCTCTCGTGTCTCCTCCACTTCACCTCGCTGTGCGTTTCTGCTTCTTGAGCATGAGAGGAGTCGCTCTCTTTTCTGCCCTCCACCAGCATGAGCCGAGCACAGGGATCTCTCAGCGCAACTTTCGCACGGACGCATTAAATCGTCGTCCTGGAGCGCCGTTCCTCATCACAGGAGAGAAGCAGATTTAGGTAAGCGCACGCACCTGCACACATACCTGGAGAGATGCCTGTGTGTGTGTGTGTGTGTGTGTACATGTCCTTTGCATCGGTTGCATTGCAGTTGTGTATTAGTAGTTAGGTTGTAGAGATGATGCACCATCACCAACAGCCCCTGCAATGTGTCCTTACACTCACTGTCCATCAGCAGTTTATTTATTTATTTTTTGTCTTTCTGCGCTTCAGATTTGCAAAACCACTTTATTTTCATCTCTAAAGCTTTCTTCTAGTTTGCGAACATGATATACTCATTATACTCGTACTGGTGCATGGATTTGATCTTCAGCCAGCAGTTGGAGAGAGAGAGAGAGAGAGAGAGAGAGAGAGAGCGTGCGTGCGTGCGTGCGTGTGTGCGCGCTCGCGTTAGTGCGCGCTCCAAACAAGCGATTAAAACTGCAGAGAGAGAGAGAGAGAGAGAGAGAGATTTTCCGTCCACGTAACGCGTTTTGTGGCGTTCACCTTAATATCAAACAAGCATCCACAAAATAAAACGCAATAACAGCACCTCGTGTCTCGTGCAAGAAGTGCATTTGTGCACACGCGTTCCGGTATCTGACGCAAACGTATTTTTTTTGCATTAAAACAGAAGGCTAAGAAGAAGAGAATGGGGTAACAATCACAAAACTTGCATTAAGTAGCCTTTTTTTGCGCTCCTGCATATAAAATCTGACCAGCAAATCCCGTGCATGAGACAGGGGACGCGATGAAGTTGCACGAGATATTTTGCATGCGTGAAAAAAAAATGAAAAGAAATGAAAATACATTAATGCATTAGTGCAAATGCATTAATATTCTAGTTCGGTCAGCATTCCTGCAGGCTATCGTTTTTTTTTCTTTAATCATCTCTCTCACTCCTATCCTCTCTCTCTCGTTTCTCCAAAAGCAATGCAAACTCGTTTGCATCGACGTTTGTAACACTAGAGCGATTTGCACGTGCGACACCTTAAAAGACATTTCCGGACTGCACCTGATCGCACGTGCAACACTTTTTGCAGCCGTGCATTCGAACGTGGAGGGCATCTTATACATGTATGCACTTGCATGCACGTCATACACAATGGCATCATAGCATACAGAGGGAAAAAAATCCTACATATAATGTGCACAGCTCAGCTCTTGCACGGTATAGCGCGTGCATGCGAGTCGCTGATGCTGACCGGCGGGGGGCGCTGTCGCACTTTTCGCCTCCGATGTCACATTCCACTTTGAAGGCTCAGTAATTGAGTGATTATGATGGATGCGTCCCAAAAAATACAAATGGCCGAGTGCGATTCTGGTAAGCACCTGCGCCAGAGCGAGAGAGAGAGAGAGAGAGAGAGAGAGAGAGAGATTATTATTTATGCATGGTCATAAATGTAAATTATGGATGAATCTCTGAAATGATTGTAAAAGGTTTTCCATTTGTTGTTATTGATTGTTAACACTGCTGATCTGGCATCTAGAGTCCTGCTCAGGTTGAAAAGGTTAATTATTCGTGATGTGGCTTGGAAATGGAGGACAATTCGACGTAATTTGTTTTTCACACCCGACGTTTCAGCTTTACAGTCATGCTGAGTGCAGAGCGAAAATGCCAGCGGTGGCTTTAGGCGAACACCTGCCTCTCTGTGTCGCAAGTCCATACAAACGACCCCTGGAAAAAAAGTGAGAGAGAGAAAGAGAATGTGTGTGTGAGAGTGTGAGTGTGTGTGTTTGTGTGGGATGGCTTAATGTTCTCTGGCTAGCCACGCAGCATGTGAGTGATGGATAGACTGCTACCTGCTGTTGCCACAAACCTGCATGAAGAAGTGGGTCTATTTGGAGGTAACGGCCCGGAGAACACCATCTTCTCCGAGGTTCTTCTCGGTGTCGGGCCTCGTCCTGAATATCAACAAGCGGCCTGCTTTGGCAGAGCGAATAATAAGCACTGTCTTGCATTGGCAGGAGGTAGCGGGGTTGTGAAAGGGATTGTGGCTGCAGCTGGAGGACTTGGCGTCCCGTGGAAATGGCTCCTTCGTGTGTCCTGTGTGGATGGCCTGTTTGAGCAAGGTTTATGGCAGAGTTTTTTTTTATTTTTTTTTTATCCGCGTGCATGGCAGATTAATGAGCACGGCTGTTGTGATTGTCGGCGTTCCAGATGATTTGTCCCAATGAGCTCCTAAATGGAAGGTGATTGGTGAGCATCGTTAAGGGGCTTGGCGCAGAGCTGAAGGCGTTTGTGTGATGTAATGATAAATGAGGAAGGTATGTACGGGTTCCAGGGGTGGGAGGAGATTCGTAGGTCACGAGTCCGCTTACTTTAAGTTCTTATTCCTGTTCGTTATAAGAACCGATTTTCCATCGTTCCATATTTTGGTAGAACCCTATGCTTCCTTCGTGATCTCAAAACTTCCCAAGAAATGAAAATAAATAAATAAATAACTTCCTTCTCCAGGTTAGTATCCTGATCCTTAAATGTAAATATTAAATTTAAATTCATCCCGTAATGACTTCGAGCTCCTTTTATATGTCAGCATATCTTCATCCAAAAATCCCTCTTCTCCTGCCTGGAGTCGCATATATTCCGTGTTCTTTTGATCACCCAAGACCTCGACCAGATAATCTTACACATCCCCGGCCTGCAATCTCATAACTCTGCTTAGCATGTCAAAAAACTCAAACCCTGGGATTTATTCAATACTCCAGGAAGCCCGGGAGGTAACGCAGAAGTGAGCCGAATGCTATTTTTACTTAGTGTCCCATCCTCTCTCCCGTTCTGAAGACTGCAATTCGAGATTCGCACAAGTCAGCAGGAAAAAAAACGGAAAAAAAACTCTTCCTGCTGAACGGAGAAGCCGGGATGGATGTCGCAGGATCAAATGGTAAATGAATCATCCTGAACGCTTGCAAAATTAATTAAGACAACCGAATCAAACCTTCATGAGCTAAATATGATGCATCTTTCCTCCGGGAGAAAACACAGGAATGACGACGGCAACCGAGGAGCAGGAAATTATTTGTGAAAAGACGCTAAAAGCTAGCGCAGGGCTTAAGAGCGGATCATTGCCGAGGGATTTATGTTGTGGTTAAGGCACTTAGGCACTTAATGGGATGTGGTGATGAGGTTCTGGGGCTTATGAATTGACCCAATACATACGTAGACACATACAGTACGTCTTTCGATTTTTTTTTAAGACGCACTATAACTGAGAATAAACACTACGTCTTTGCAGATACTCTTCTTTCACATTTTCACTTCAGGACTTAAAAAAGAATGAGACAGAATGCAAGAGAGAGGTGATATACCTGGACAAAAACAATTACTGCAGTAATAAACAAATACAATTTGGCGGCAGCCATCACAGGGTAGATCACGCTGCGGTTCAAGTGGCCTCGGGAATTGGAAGGCAATTAAAAAATAATAATGAAAAGCAGCCATTAAGTCTTCGAGGCTGCGCTGTTTATTATTTTTGATCTTTGCTCATTTTGTTCTTGGATAATCCCCATCATGTTTGATTTCATTCCAGTGAGTCAGACCTGAGGCTTTTCTAGTCTGTTGACGTTCGTTTTGGCAAAACGCAAATACTGCAATAGAAATTAACTGATACTTTGTTTGAGAAACGCCTCTGAGAACGATATTAGAATAAGTATTAGAACAAGTCAATTTTTTATGAGGCAATAAAATATTCATAGCTATGATGACGGTTCCTGATTAGAGAGTTTGGCCGTTCTCTTTGATATTACGTCCTTCGGCCTAAAACGGGTGAGTCCAGCCACAGCTGATGAATATGTCCACTTGTGCTCTCTTTCTTTTCTTTAAATTTAGCTTAATTACTATCTTTTGTTTCCTGCACAAATACTAATCAGAGCCACGAGACTCTGTTACCAAAACTTGCTGAGATATCACATATTCCGATTTTGCCACCTTTGTGGTATACGATCAAAATGAAAGCCTCAAAATGAAATTCTACTCAAATAAAACTTCCATCGTTTGCACCAACATTTTGACATTTTTCAGCACAGATTTGCTAATCTGACTCTCTACAAATCATCAGTCCTTATTTCAGATGTTTTCCCAGCCTTCATCTCTGCAGCCGATCCTATGTTGACCTTCAAGCTTAGGGAGATAAGGCTACTGAGTCAGAGCTCACTGAACACGCTCCACTGACGGCCAATCAGACGAGCAACTTTGTATGAATGAAAGAAAAATCTGTGGCAGGAAATAGTTTTGATTACAGTGCACTTGGCAACCGGCAAACGCAGGTCTACAGAGACGGAGACGTGTGTTACTGAATACTTGGCCACCGTTCTGTCTGATATTCATAAATTATTAACTGCTGTGGTCATTTGCAGTGATTAACCTCAATAATTCATCTAGTTGTGTAATTGAAAGGCCTGAATGAAAGGCTTCCAGGGGATCATGGACCCCTGCTTGGTTTTTTTTTTAAAACATTGTTGACAAATTGGGGGAACCGGTCCCTATGATCGATGGTACAATGGCCCACCAGCTGGTCCTCCGTCGTAGTTTGTCCCGACGAGGGTGCTAGGATTATTAATAAACAAAGGCAACCTGTAGGTGTGGGAAGGAGGGAGGGAGGGAGGGGGGTGGTTCCTGCCAGCTGGCTCAGTCACTTTCCAACCTCGCACCCACTCCTCCGCGAGAGAACCATCCAGCACCTGCCAGCCGGCTGACAAATGAAAGCCTGCGTTCACAAATTCCACACGTGTCCTTGCTCCGGACTGAATTTCCCCTGTTACATATGAAATGAAGTCGTTTCTCAGTGGGAGTGTTTTTTGTTTTATTCTGTTGCCTTTTTTCTTCTATCTGTTCCCCAAAATGAAAAGAGAGATAAAAGGCAAAAGACTGGTCCCTTGACAAAGGTGATCTCATCCCCCTGGATAAGTACTACTGAGAATGCTTGAGCCGGAAGGCCTAGCTCAAGTGTGCCATGAATGTAGGCTGAAAGGAGGGCTTATGTACCTCCTTCGTCCTCCTTCATGTTCAAAGATGTGCAGCCATGCCTCTATCGATCAGCCAGAACCATAAAACATATGAGAAACAATGCTTTTTAGTTTCTGGTTCATCCTTTAGTGATTTTTTTTCCCAACTACAGACAAACAAATTCAACTTTGATAATTGGCTTAATCCAGGCAGGCTGGCGCATGAATATTAAGTGACTCGTTATGATCAGGGTCGAGACGCATCGTCTTATTAGAAGTCCTTGTTGGGAGAGCTCTCGGCAGTGTTATTTTTCCGACAGCAGGGTTGGAGGTGGTGGGCCGGATGGAGAATGCTTAATGTAGTGGAGGGAACAAGCGTGACTCAGCATAATGCCGCAGCCTCAAGGAGCCTCTCCAGAGAAACAACCACCAGTGCTCAAGATCTCACCCCTCCTTACCTCACCTCACCTCCCCTCCTGCATCCCCCAGTAATGGGCTGATCCATCCTGGATCAAATTGCTTTGAGTGACATGAGGGTAACCTTGACTAAACCATCCAGCATGACCACTTGAAGTATGAAAGTGGTTAAAAACGTTGAGAATGCTTTTCCTCCTCTTTGTAATCATGGGTGGTACCTGATCAATTCTGGATGGTCATAAAAAGAATCCTCTGTGCTTTGCACTGTGCCACTGTGCATTACTATATATATACATCCACTGTATATACCCATTCATTTGACCTCAAAGTCAAGGGCTGGTTAATATTTCCGCTCTGAATGAATAAGCCTTTGATCTCGGCCTATTGTGCTCGGCTTCAGTGACTTTTTACCACAGCGTATCGAGAGGCTTCAAAGCGGAGGGGACAGAGGCTTGCGAAAAGTCCCATAGCGAGTCCTGCATTTCAAACTGTAGCACAGGTCGGGGTAGAGGAGAGAAAAGAAGAGGGAGAGAGAGTTGAAAGCAAACCTAGAGAGAGAGAGAGAGAGAGAGAAAGAGAGAGAGAGAGTGACGTTGAGCCTAGTTGAGGTTTTGCCGTAGCAGTGTGCTCGATTTACCCATAATTACCCAATGCTATTTCCTGTGTCTCGGCCCCTGCCTTTGAAAAAGAGACCAGCCATTCTTTAATCTTGTCACTTCCCCTGACTATGGAGCAGGAGGTTGGGAAGTACCTATTAGAGAAAAGAAATTGCACAGGGCCCTCCTTTTGCCCCTTTCCGGATGGCTAGAGGGATGGAGGAAAGAGAAAATGGAGGGCGGCAGCAAGGCGAGGGAGGGAGGGAGGGAGGGAGGGAGTAAGAAAAGAAGAGAAAAGAAGTGGCATGGTGAGCTAAAAGCGTATAGAGAGCCTTTGAAAGTGCAGAATGCTGCTGAGAGTCTCAGTACGAGTTAGTCTTGGGTTTCAAGCCAGGGAATACCGCTGAACTGTCATCACCAAACCAGGAAGTTGGTGGAGAGCCGTTTTATTATTATGATGATTATGATTATTATTTTTTTTTTACACAGCACTAAGCTCACACCCTCAGGAAGTCTGACACACCGAGGCACTATTATATCAGGATTAGCCATGATTGATTATTTATGGGATATTATGAAAATAAGAGATAGACACGCTCACTTAGTGCTTTATAAAAATGCTACTGGAACCAACGATGATGCGCAGAGACTTTTTTGTTCTCTTTATAAGCTAGTGTCCGTGAGCCAAGTGTCATTTTATAGGCTGTGGTTTAGATGTGCTACTTTTAGCAGCAGAACTGTTACTGTGAAATACAAGTACGGAGTCTTGCCGGTTAGATGACGGCAGTTTTGGCTTGGGAACACATCACACTGCTACAGTTAGACTCTTCCAATGAGTCGACACGTTCCTGGTGTGATGGTACCTGGCTTTAGGCAATTTAGGAAGCATGTTAGCCCTTGCCTTAGCTTAGCTCAAGATAAATCACTAAGCAAGGCTGGCCACTCGACGTGCGGGACCGACACAGACTCCTCTAGTGTAGAGCATTATGTTAAAATTCTGATAAGCATTTTGCTATTCATCTTCACTCTGGCACGTCCCATAAGTCTGCTGCTCGGAGGTGATGCATTTATTAAGCCAAAAAAATAACACAACAACAGCAAAATCACACACTCTGCAAGTAGCGAGGAGACTCCAGCTGGAACAGCGGCAGTTCCTCAGTGACGAGCTCACCGTCACTGATGGACCCGCTCGACTAGCCGAGCCGATTTAATGGAGCCACGTTCAGATAAATCGTTACCTTCCCGAACGCTCTTATGCATTTTTCAGAGGTAATCTGTTGGTTCCTCCGTTGACTCTATTTAGGCTGAAACACACATCCACAAACAAATCAACTCAATCACTCAGGAGAAAAAATTGAACTGGGGAGTTAAAGACTCCATGTTTGAAACATTAATGCCGGAGGAACGCGCTGCATTTTTTCCCCCTTTTGTTTCATCAAACATCCTGGAAGCTCCAGCAGCCCAGAAGTGATGCGTGTAAAACTCCCCATGCTGCATCTCGCTCAGCGGCGTTTCTGATCCCCATCCTAATGACGAGCGGCATGCGGACGCCAGGGCGTAGACCGGAATTTTTCCCCAAGGTGCGATATTGCGAATCTGAGCACGTGTCGATGATGCAACGTTGAGGAAATGTGTCCCGGTGCCATGTTTGACAAGGAAGAAGTGCTGTTTCAGCTGAGCCTTGCACACAAACACACACCTCCTGCTGCAGGCGGATCATCAAATATCCCATCAGCCATGTCGAGCCGCACTGCTTATGAGTCCAGACCACAGCAAGAAGCCAAGATCCTACAAACACAGCGTTCTGTGTGTGTGTGTCTGTGTGTGCGTGTGTGTGTGTGTGTGTGTAGGTGTCAAGTACTACGTGAAGGACAATTCTAATATTCATGTCTACAAACTTATTAACTGCCGCAATTCAGCACTCTGATGTTCATCAGTCACATTACCGCTGCAGATCAAATATTTCATAATTACCAGAAAATAAAAAGAATTTTCTTTCTTTCTTTCTTTCTTTCTTTCTTTCTTTCTTTCTTTCTTTCTTTCTTTCTTTCGTCCTCCTCCCCTCCTTTCCTCATCCTCCGCTCCTCCTCCTTTCCTCGTCCTCCTCCTCTTGTCATCCTCCCCTCCTCCTCCTCCTCCTCCTCCTCCTCCTCCTCCTCTTGTCCTCTGCCCCTCCTCCTTCTCTCCTTGTCGTCCTCCTCCCCTTGTCCTCTTTCCCTCCTCCTCCTCTTCCCCTCATCCTCTGCCTTTCCTCCTCTTTTTATCCTCTGCCCCTCATCCTCCGCCCCTCCTTCTCCGTTCATCCGCCACCCTCATCCTCCGCCCCTCCTCCTCCTTTTCCCATCCTTCTCCTCTCCTCATCCTCTGCCCCTCGTCCTCCTTCCCTCATCCTCTGCCCTTCCTCCTCCTCTTCCTATCCTCCGCCCCTCGCCCTCTGCCCCTCTTTCTCTGCCCCTTGCCCTCCTCCTCAGCTCGTCCTCCACCCCTCCCCCTCCACTCATCCTCCGCCCCATCCTCCTCCCCTTGTCCTCTGCCCCTCATGCTGCGCTGCTCTGCATAAACACGCTCGTTGTGTTCTGGATGATTAAGTTACAGCATTTGATTTCCCTCTATAACAAAACTAATTTAGCTTATTCCTCTGGATTACATCCCAGCGGCTCGGAGGGTGAACGTGGACCTCTCGTTAAAATAACGCTCCGATTGTTGGGATGAGGAGGGAAAAAAGCCCTGTGTTTCAGGATCGTTCGCTTTCGCTAAAGGTTTATGACTCGCCTCTCATCTCGCTGCGGCTTGGCTTCAAACCGCCTTGCTAATCGTTTCGTTAGCAGCGAGGTCTCCATCGTTCTGTGTCCTGTTAGCTGATTGGTTGATTCTTTCACTCCAATAAAGATCTTCTTTCCCTTTACAACGTGTTAGAGGTGTTCTAACATTTCAGACGTGCTAATATTTCACATATCGATTTATTTGCATAGCTCTAGCTTTCAGAGTCTTACTTTAGCATTAACATGAAACAGAGCTAAAGGTAAATATGTTCATGTTGAAATGTTTCTGATGTGTTTACTGATTCTGGTGTGAATTACAGGACAGTGTTGGGTTATGGTTATTCCTTTGAGACATTAGCTTCTTGCGTGTTGCTTTAACGTCACTGATGGACACTGTGACTAGCTGCTAGCGCTGTTTTGTCCAGTTTGGTTATTATCTTTTTTTCCTCATCACCAGATGTAGTGGAGATGTTGGTGTAAATCTTGGACTCCCAGAATGCAATGCAGCTACACAACCCAGTAGCGCTGTGGCTAGTTATTACTTTACACTATTGTATTAGCATGATATTTAACGCAGTGGATCTTGATGTGTTTGAGCAGAGTGTACAGATGAGGAGGTGAGAGTTTGACTGAGCTAACTAAAGTACTAAAGTGCTGCCGCATCGCTCTCTTTAAATGGAGGTGAAATGAAGGCTAATCCCACTGCACGGCTAATAACAGGAAACTGTGGAAGTGGGAGGAGCTGAAGATAAAAGACAAAGATGATGAACATGCAGAGAAGTCAAAAAGACAAATAAGGAGCTCATGTCTAACTCACCGCATGTGTTATTACACCTTTATTATAGATTTTTTGGGGGGCATTTTCAAAGATGCCAATATTTTGGAGTCGTATAGAGACAATATAACACGGTCTCTGGGCTCACATTACAGCACTAAAATAAATACAAACAGAAGAATAAACAAACAAATAAACAAACAAACAAATAAATAATAGCTATAATATTGCAATTCAACAGACAGATACATAGTTAAACAAACAAATAAATGAACAAAAAACAAACAAATAAAAGATGGATATTATTTCAAAATAGATAAATAAATACACATAAATAAACAATAAATAAAATAAATAAATACAGAACATACATAATACAAATACATAGATAAACAAACATAACTAACTAACTAAATAACTAACTAAATAAATAAAGGAACAAACAAAAGGATAAATGAAAGAATGAATGAATGATGGATATTACAGCTCAATAGACAGACAGACAGACAGACAGAAAGAAAGAAAGAAAGAAAGAAAGAAAGAAAGAAAGAAAGAAAGAAATGGATAGGCAGACAGTCAGACAGATAAATAAATAACTATTAGCTATTATATAGATAACAAACCGACCAACCAAAGTAACTAACTAAGTAAATAACTAAGTAACTAAATAACTGACGAAATATATAAAGGCGAACAAAAAAACAAAAACACGTGGAACAATTGAGAGAGAGAGAGAGAGAGAGAGAGAGAGAGATGGATAGATGAACAGAAACAGAAAAAATAAACAAATAGAGCAATAAAAAGAGATGAATAGACAGATAGATGTATGGAGCTAGACAAACAAACAAATAAATAATGGAAGCCTGGACGGCTAATTAAACATGAGGTGATTAATAATCCTGCCCCAGCATAAATAGACTAGCGCGCTAGCTAAAGCTCTTCACTCTAACCTTGTTTCCTTGTTTAAGGTGAAGAGCGTGCTCGAGCGTTATCTCTATAGGACGTGTTTACAGCAGGCAGGAAGTGTTCCAGGAGGGAAATTAAAATCCGAGGGGGTTCCTGCTCATCTCTCCGTGTTAGCACTAAGCTACACGAGGACGTCCCGCTGTTTGGCTTTCGTAGCAGTCAACCTTCAACAAACAGCCACTCGCGTCTGAACTCTCGGATTTCACACCTTCCCAATCTTTCCTGATCCGAAGTTGCACGACGGGGCGTCTTTTCTTTCCCTCTCTGCAGCTGTGCAGAGCGTATAAACATTTCCTCTTTGGTTTAGATCCTGGATTAGCTCAAAGCGCGTCTCTTTTTTTTAATATACAGGTTTTAATTCGTCCTCATTTCGACCCCAAGTCTGCACTCTTTCTCCAGCAACCAGCAGACTAGCAGATTAGCACCAACCAGATTGAACTGGATGTTGATGGCTAACCGGATGAAGTGATCTTATGGGTAAATCATCTCTCATCACTCCTGTTTCACAGTGACCTTCAGAAAATGGCCAGATCCCCAAAAAATCCTCCTTTTTGTGGCTTTGGCAGCGCTGCTTGTTTCTGCTCCAAAGCAAAGCCAAACTATCTCTGGAAATATTTGTGTCGCTGATGGCGGTGGAGATGATGATGGTTGCCAGGGGAGCTGCGGACTCCGGTGTAATCGGTGCTCTGAAAACCGTCCAGCTCTCTGAAGCGTCCAGTGGAAAGACCAACCCAGACGGAAGTGACCCGACGTTCAGCAGGAAAGCCGGAGCTACAAACGGAATATTTCTGAATCCGGGGACAGGAAATCAGGAGCGTGGACTGTGCAATCGGCCGTCTGGGTTGATGCAACATCACACGGGATGATGAGGATGAGAAGAATGAGAAATAACGTGCTCTGATTTCATCACAAAGTCAGAGGATTCAGAATCGCAATAGGTCTTTTTTTAAAAAAAAAATATGATTCTTCATGTTGGATTCAAAAGTTCTGGATGTGAATTTTGAAAGACCGAACATGATCTCATGGTGCTACACTGAACAGGAGGTAGAACTTCACGTAAGGTGAAATTCAGCATCTCTGTCCAATCAGAAACAAACAGGAAGCGCTACATGAACGTTCGAGGATGTTAGCATCCGTCTTTTCCAGTGTTTAACGCACTAGCATTAAAACCAGTTCTATCTCATCATTTTAACAAACATCCAAAATGTTACAAACAGTTTTATAAACCAAAAAAAACCCCAAACAAACCACAGCAATGAGAGATATCGTCATGGTAACGAATGTAATCTCCATCTGAATGACTGAAAATCATAACGTTCCATTAGCCCTACGATATATGTTGTGATGTTGATTTTTAGCTTGATATCTTCCGATTGCTTACTACCTCTTTACTTAATTTTTTCCAAGGTTACCATGGCGACTGAACTTCCCATCTAAAGAAGGCATTCCACTTCGTACCATCAGTAACCTGACTAATTAGTTCGTCTATGTGCATTAAGAAATAGTGTTGCTATGGTTACGGTGTTTACAATGCATCAGCTCTGTGTTTGTGTGTGTGTGTTTTGTTGAATGTGGAAACAGGAGAATTAAATCTGAATTAAAAGCTGCTTAAGTGTAAACTCTCTCTTTAAAAACTGGTGGTCTGGTGTATCAGTGTAGGATTCAGAGCATGGCACTAGACTTTATTCGTGCCCCACTTGCATCCAGCTGTTCGGCAAATCCGTTGGTGTAAAGCGAATGAAAACATCGCGACGTTCTGTGGTGTTCAACGAGGAGTGTGTAAACGCCAGGCGTACGAGTGTGTGGAGTCTTTCGCAACGCTTCGTCTATGAGCAACTGCGAGCGGCGCTCAAGCTTCCACTGCCATCTGCTTCCTGTCCCTGTGGATCTCTCAGATTTATGGAACCCCACCGTTTCCCATCATCTCCTGCTCTGTCATGCAAAAATCACACGTCAGTACGGATCGTCTCGTCCCACAGTCGAGTTTTCCGTTCAGAGAGAGGCTTTCTCGGAACCTCAGTGACAGGAAGTTGGTGGATAAACAGAACGGCGGGGAGGAAATGAGGTCAGCGCCGCTTTCGGGAGAGGAGAGAAACCTGGGCTGATAATGAAGCAGCAGCAGCCGTGGGATGGAAACTCCACTCCTCAGGGTGCCGCGGGTCCCGTCTCCCGAGACGCATGCATCTGTTCCGCATCCTCCGTCAGCATCGTGTGTGTGTGTGTGCGGTACTAGCAAGTGCAAAACAACATGTAAAAATGCTGAGCAAACGTGTTTTTTTTTAGGCCAGCAACATGATGCATAGCATGCTGCTGCAAACCGGGTTACAAAATTAAAGCACTTTGTTTGAAGGATGCGAACGGCGTCGCATTCCAACGTTTATCTAGGCTGAGCGCGACGCTAAACTAAGGCCCACTAGCTAGTTTTAACAAGACATTAACATTTGATTTAAGATAAATAAAATATAACAGTTTACCATGTCACATCCTTCAACACGGCGTTCCTTTGAGGAACCATATTTTATTAATCTTTTGTTTAGATTACTTTTGCAGTATGCTCCAGATGTTTCATACCATTGTTCCATACCAGATGTTTCATTGCTCCAAACTTTTTCAGGTTCTGTTTTAGAGTAGAAAGTATCTTAGAAATCTAGAACTTTTACCTTTGAGGAACCTTGGAAGAACTTTTATTAACCTTAAGTTTAGATTACTTAGAATATATGCTTTTCCCCAGATGTTCCATTGCTCAAAACATTTCCACTTTTCCCTTTCACTTGTCAGAAAGCTAGAACTGAAAGGAACCTAAAGACTCCTTAAGGAACCTTTTGAGGAACCATTTTCTTGTTATGTAAAAACTAAATGTTCCTCATATCACCAAATATGTGGAAGCTCTGGGAAAAGGCGTCGGAGGTCACTGTGGAATTGGACGACTGGGTAAGGCAGGGAACCGCCTTACAAAATAACAAAGTAACAAAGCCATTAGCATAAAAAACGTGTCTGCTGCTGTCAGTCAGGTGTTTGCTCTGAGAGAGAGAGAAGAGAGAGGGTATAGCGAGAGAGAGAGAGAGAGAGACAGAGACAGACAGAGAGAGAGTGAGAGAGAGACAGGCAGACAGAGAGAGAGTGAGAGAGAGAGAGAGAGAGAGAGAGAGAGAGAGAGAGAAGTGATTATGACAGCTCTGAGATCCATCATCCATCACTCTCACTGTGCTTCACTCCAGCGGTCCAGCGGTCAGAATGATCACTGGTTTGAACAGGGTTTCTACTTAATAAAGCAGATCAGGAAAATCAATCAGAAGCACACGAGGATCAATAAGCAGTTTATTTTAAATTTATCGTTTTAAATGAATGCTGTAGCGTCCAGTCCCAGATTAGCTGAAGTGTCCAGAGATTAGCGGCTCTTTAATTACAAGCACTATTTGACAACAAACACCAGTAAACTGACAGAAAAAAAAGAAAGAAAGAAAGAAAGAAAGGCTAGGGACAATAAATTAAATTTAATTTGAACTATATAATTCTTATTCTATGTTTATATTTAACTGTAAAGCTGCGTTGAGACAATGTCCATTGTCCAAAAGAAGAGAAAAGAGCTGACAAGAAAAAGAAAAGAAAAGAAAAGAAAAGAAAAGAAAAGAAAAGAAAAGAAAAGAAAAGAAAAGAAGAACCATCTTCTTCTTTATAACAAATTATTAAGTAAATAAATGAAAATTTTGTTTTGAAATTAAAAATAAAAATGGGATAAAATGAGCAAATTTATGAGCAGAATGTTTTAATGAGCAGAAAATTTATTTCATTGTATTCATTTAATTTTATTTATATTAAAAATGTAATTAAATATTAAATATAATTTTTTCAAATTAATTCAAGTAATACAAGTAAATTATGGGGGGAAAATTAATCAAGCAGTTATTACTGCTACTAGTACTACTGTTAGAACGTCTACTAGTATTACTTCTATTACTACTACTAATATCACTAGCATCAATACTACTCCTACAATACTGTTATTACTACTAGTACTACTACTACTATGACTAGTATTACTACTATTAATACTACTACTGTTACTGCTATTACTACACCCAGTATTACTATTACTAATATTACTTTTACTAATATTACCATTACTACTACTAGTAATACTAGTTCAGACTGGTGTGTTTAGACTAATCTGTTTAGACTGGTGTTTTCAGACTGGCGTGTTTAGACTGGTGTCTTTAGACTGGTGTGTTCAGACTGGTGTGTCAAGACTGGTGTGTTAAGACTGGTCTGTTTAGACTGGTGTTTTTAGACTGGTGTATTCAGACTGGTGTATTCAGACTGGTGTGTTTAGACTGGTGTGTTCAAATTGGTGTGTCAAGACTAGTATGTTTAGACTGGTGTTTTCAGACTGGTGTGTTTAGACTGGTCTGTTCAGACTGGTCTGTTTAGACTGGTGTTTTCAGACTTGTTTATTCAGACTGGTGTATTCAGACCGGTGTGTTTAGACTGGAGTGTTTAGACATGTTTTCAGACTGGTGTGTTCAGACTGGTTTTCAGACTGGTATGTTCAGACTGGTGTTTTCAGATTAGTGTGTTCAGACTGGTGTATATAGACTAGTGTATAGACTGGTGTGTCAAGACTAGTGTGTTTAGACTGGTGTTTTCAGACTGGTGTGTTTAGACTGGTGTTTTCAGACTGGTGTGTTTAGACTCGTGTGTTCAGACTGGTGTATTCAGACTGGTGTGTTTAGACTGGTGTATATAAACTGGTTTGTAGAGTGGTGTATTCAGACTGGTCTGTTTAGACTGGTGTGTTCCGACTGGTGTGTTCAGACTGGTCTGTTTAGACTAATGTGTTCAGACTGGTTTTCAGACTAGTGTGTTCAGACTGGTGTATTTAGACTGGTGTATATAAACTGGTTTGTAGAGTGGTGTATTCAGACTGGTCTGTTTAGACTGGTGTGTTCCGACTGGTGTGTTCAGACTGGTGTGTTCAGACTGGTCTGTTTAGACTAATATGTTCACACTGGTTTTCAGCCTGGTGTGTTTAGACTGGTGTATTCAGCCTGGTGTGTTCCGACTGGTGTTTTCAGACTGGTGTCTATAGATTGGTGTGTTCAGACTGGTGTGTTCAGACTGGTGTATTTAGACTGGTGTATATAAACTGGTTTGTAGAGTGGTGTGTTCAGACTGGTGTATTTTGACTGGTGTATATAAACTGGTTTGTAGAGTGGTGTATTCAGCCTGGTGTGTTTAGACTGGTGTATTCAGCCTGGTGTGTTCCGACTGGTGTTTTCAGACTGGTGTCTATAGATTGGTGTGTTCAGACTGGTGTGTTCAGACTGGTGTATTTAGACCGGTGTATATAAACTGGTTTGTAGAGTGGTGTGTTCAGACTGGTGTATTTAGACTGGTGTATATAAACTGGTTTGTAGAGTGGTGTATTCAGCCTGGTGTGTTTAGACTGGTGTATTCAGCCTGGTGTGTTCCGACTGGTGTTTTCAGACTGGTGTGTCTGTGAATGATCTTCAAAACATAAATTTAAATAAAATCTCAGTTAAGTGACCTGCTCAACATCCACTCTTCTGTTACACAATAAACTTTCTGTTGCAATGCTTTTTAAAATCCCAGATGATCGATTATATATCAGAAACTGAAAAAAATAACAGAGTAAAATTGATTAGGGGTGTTTAATTCAATTATCTGGCAACCTGCTGTGCGTAATTGATATGAATTATCCACAGCAGCACCTTGACCGTCCAAACTGTCGGTTCTTCTCGGTCATTTGAGTCGCATTGATCACGTTTTGGCTCTGTGACAAACGTCATGGTCTTTCGGTGCGAGCAGGAGAGCTCTTTTACTTCCTCATCGAGCTCCGTGTGGACGAGCGTAAATTCACTTTCGCAGCTAAATTGAAACAATACGTCAGTCCATTAGCGAATTGGTTTGTTTGGAGAATCGGTCATTGATTGTGCACTGGACTGATTGGCTGGAGGTGGGTACGAGGATTTAATTATACCCACGGCAAAGCAGACTGCTGAGGCATGACTTCAGAAGGTCAAGGAGCACAAGGGAGCAGCTCGGCCCTAAATAAAGCTACGCAACACAAAAATCCTGCTGCAAAGCCAGCTCGCATGCTCGTGGCTGCTGGGCTCAGGGGTGATTTTTAAAGTGTCAGGATTTTGGCAAGCGAAGCGCAAAAAATCCGGATCTCTATGCTAAGCACGGATGACAGGCGGAATTTTCAGCTCGCTAGCAGTTTTCTTACTGACTCTACCAACCCCCGGCCTCTGCTCCATCTTTACCCAGTCAGTTTTATTCTAAAAAAAAATAATATCTGGAATAAAGATCAACGTACAGCATTTTTCTGCCTGAACAACTGATTTCACGGACTCCACCCACAAGCATTAATATTCATAAGCACAACAAACCAATCAATTCGATTCTAAAAAAAAAACTTGCTATTGAGATCTTTTGTACTTTTTGCCGTCCAACATAAATATAGATTTATTAACAAAAAGTTATGATAGCACGTAAAGTCTAGTTGTTTAAATCATTGCTTTTAGACGTTATCTAGCACAATATTCTACTTCCTGTAAGTTGTCTTTATCTGTCACATATACATTACAGAACAGTGAAATTCTTTCTTCACATATCCCATCCTTGGGGGTTGGAGTCAGAGCACAGGGTCAGCCATAACACAGCACCCCTGGAGCAGGGTGGGGTTGGGTTGCCTTACTCAAGGGCCCGACAGTGCCATCTTGGCAGTGCTGGGGCTTGAACCCCAATCTTCTGGTCAATGGTACAGAGCCTTAACCACTTAAGCTACCATTACTCTACCTTTTCTACTGCCTCTACTTTCTCTAATTCCTGTACTTCCTGTACTTGCATATTAAAACCCTGTATTGGAAAATTTTTATGAATATTCCAGGATGGTGTAACCCGTGGTGTTACAATTTTGGATTAGATGTATGTAATTACATTACAGTGTTTGATCACTCTCTTAGTTTCATGTTGTCAAAACAAACAGCAACATTTATTGGGAAACAAATGACTGGAATCTAATGTGCTTTTCTGCTGGTATAGTCCATCAGACTGAAGGGTCTCCATGTTGTCCAACCTCCATGCCACAGTCACTGAAATCACATGATTTACACATCACCAGCTGAAGCTAAGCTAATAGCTGAAATGTTAGCCAAAGACCTAAAAAATAGTATTAGATTAGATATAGACTTTGCAAGATTAAACTCCGCCCCTTCTTTGTTCTTTCAAGTATACATTGCCGCATGGATAAAACAGGAAGCAGAGAAACTGAATGGTTTTTTTGGCGTTTGTTTATTTCATCTACAATCCCAGGCCACTTGAATCCCCTCGATACACAACACCATGACGAGCCTTTGCTGTTCTGCGTGCACACACTTCCTGTTGTGACCTTTGCCTACATGGCAACAAGACAGAAATACTGCGCTCGACACTCGGCAGCTCGAGGACTGCGACTCAGAAGCACGCTGGCATTTGCAGCCGTTCCCCCGAGACCGTTGTCCTGAGATAAGCTTCTTAAAAGCACTAATTTGATGCGTCCTGTCGCCTCTCCGAGCCTAACGTATACGTTCCCTGTGGGCCTCGCGGGACACGCCGTTCGATACGCCGTCACAGAGGATCATGGGATGCAATTAGAGAACAAACCTGTGGTCTTTTGTGAAGGCGGATGACTAAAATGGATCTCAGGATGATGTAGCGAACAGTTGTGGGGTTGTAGCGGATCTTTATAGTGCGTCTGTTGGGAGTCGTTTAACACGCCGGATCTCTCGAGGCTAATGAGCATTGATAGCATCTGTCTCGGGGTTAGGCGAGGACCTCGAGTCTCGGGTCTTCACGTCTCTGTGAAGAAGCTCAGATTTTACAGCTCAGTTCGAGACAGTGAAATGAGTGACGGTTCAAATCGGAGTTGTTTATTAGCCGAGTAAAACCGTATTAGCATAACAAAGCGCATTCAGTGCAGGGAAAGCTAACCAGCCGCCTGACGTCAAGCTGAATAAAATCTTTAAATGTCATAAAGGGGGAAAAAGTTAAACTAATTAAAATCCTGATTGTGGTGTATAGTGCACACAGTGTGATAAGTTTAATTTGGGCTGAAAAGAAAAAATCACATTTTAAATAAATATAAATTATCTGGAAAAAAATTCACCATCTGGTGGGAATTAGAATAATAATGAAAACAAAAACAAACCAAAAAAAAAGAGTGAGGAAATGACAAATGTTAAATGACATAAGAGAGAAAAAAATCTATTAAAATAATTTAAGTAAAAATAATAAACATATTTTTTACAAGTACATTATCTGCTCTTTGCCAGATAATATTTAAAAAAAATAATAAAATAAATTATATAAATGATACAAATAAATAAATCAGTGTAAAATAAACCTGGAGATGCTTGGCTAACACACACTAAATAAAACGACAAAAATCACTAAATAAATAAAAACAAAAATAAATAATTAATAAACTAATAAATAAACTAATAGACTAAATAAAGAAACCTAAATAATAATCTAAAAAAGGTCTAATTTTTAAGTTACAAGAGAGAGACCTGAAAACCAAAATAAATAAATTAAAACTATTTTAAAAATTAATAAGTTTATCACTCATGTTCAGGTGATAAAATGACATTAGAGAGAGAGAGAGAGAGAGAGAGAGACATTAACACACTGCTGATTCTGCGTTACTTTTATCCGCTGATGGGAGTGAAAGTCACTCAGTTAGTGCAAGTGGAAACCAGCCAACACGAATGCAGCCATTCACCCATCATAATTATTTAACGATTGCGGTTAATTAGGTGCACACCCAGCGCAAAAAACACGACTCAGCAAAAAAATAAATAAAGTGTCATTTCACTGGGATCCTGAACGCGGCGTATCCGTGGAATCCCTGCTGCTAGTCAGGATGTTGTTGTGATTGGCTCAGAGCCAGTAGGGACATTACCGTGTGTTTATTGGTGAAGTCCGAGTTCAATCACAGGCCATGATGCTGCTGCTGCAATAAAAACTACCCGTTATGCTTCTCACACTGAGGTGGTGTGGAATTCTGGATCCTGATTGGTCAGAAGGAGATCATTCTTCTCATTGAATCAACACCTTCTGACCAATCAGGAGGCAGAATTCTCTTGTGTAGTGTTATTAATATTAAAAAATACAAGAAGTGTTGAAGAGAAACAAGGGAAGCTCTGAGAGGCTGAGAATGACCTCTCTCTCTCTCTCTCTCTCTCTCTCTCTCTCTCTGTCTCTCTCTCTGTTCCTCCTCTGTTCCCTCTCTCTCTGTTCCTCCTCTGCCCCCCCTCTCTTCCTCCTCTCTCCCCCTGTCTCTGTTCATCCCCTCTCTCGCTCTCTCTCTCTCTCTCTCTCTCTCTCTCTCTCGCTCTCTCTCTCTCTCTTTTCCTCCTCTGTCTGTCTGTCTCTCTCTCTCTTTCTCCCTTTCTCTATCCCCCCCTCTCTGTCCCCCTCTCCCTCTCTCTCTTTCTCCTTTCTCTCCCCCTGCCTCTGTTCCTCCTCTGCCTCTCTCTCTCTCTCTCTCTCTCTCTCTCACAAATCTTTCCTAAAATCTCTCCAAGTCAGACAAATAAAATTCCCCGATCTGTTTGTAAGGTTTTTTTGCGGCACTGTGAGACAAGCTTCGACGCCCCTCGCTGTAGATTCCTCACGTCTCCGGAACGACGAGCGCTGTTCCTCCACATGATATTCCCCAATGACTAGCACACGCTAGGTAACTTCCCAAAGCCGAGCCTCACTGTACCGGAACGCTTATCCCTCGCAATCTGTTGTTTTGTGGACATAGCGGTGTGAACATCGCACAAAACGTCAGAAAAAAAACACGTCTCGCTACACAATACGCCACCGCTAACACGCAGAGACTCCTGAAGGAGCATGAACAATCTTCACTTTGTGCTTTTTACCACAAAATATACTCAGAGAGTCAGAGATAGCTAGCGTTTCGGTTTAAGATCATTTGGTACAGAAAGAAAGAGAATTATGAGAGAAATGTAGAGGGCACAAAAAGAGGAGAGGAAGAGGAGGATGTAGAGGAAGGTTTGGATTAGTGAGGTGTTAGATGGATAAACTGGATTCAGGGATCTGCTGCATGTGTGATTAATTCCCTTTTTCCGGTTATGTTGTTATTCTTTCGAATGCTTGAAAAAATTATTCAGAATTTTTTTAAAAATGAAAAAAAATAATATTTTAATTTCATTAAATAAAATATTTTTATTTTCAGCTGAGAGTGACAGAGATCACTAATTGGGTTAAAAAAACAACAAAATTGTTTTCTTCTTTTTCTTCTTTTGGCTTTTCCCTTCAGGGGTGGCCACAGCGAATCATCTCTCTCCATCTATCCCTATCTTCTGCATCCTCAACACTCAACACCAACATTCTCCTACCAATATACTCACTCTCCCTCCTCTGGACATGTCCAAACCATCTTAATCTGTCCTCCCTAACTTTGTCCCCCTAACATCCAACATGTACTCGTTCCTAATCCTGTCCAACCGTGTCACTCCCAAAGAGAACCTCAACATCTTCAGCTCTGCTACTGACTCCAGTCTCTTCCTCAGTGACACTGCCTCTAAACCATACAGCTTGGCCGGTCTCACCACTGTCCTGTACAGTTTACATTTTTGCTGTAAATAACAAAAATATAATTTTGTTCTAATCCAAAAAATGAAAATATACCAGACAGCAATGAATTCTGTTTTGATCCCAAAGTCAACTTTCTTATTACTTTCTTGATCTATAAGAGTCATTTTAAGCAATGTGTCAATTGCAAACGAGTCGACTCTTTGATTCAGTGAATGTTTGATTCAGTGATTCATATACTGTACAATTTTTTTTTCTTTCTTTCTTGCTATTCTCATTTAATCTTTTACATTGAATATTTCTTTTTCCCTGGATAACACAAAAAAAAAATTTTCTCGGCTACATTTTCTGTGTTATGTGTCATTTGCAAAAACGAGTCGACTTTGATTCAACTCTCGCGCTCGTGAACATTTAGCAAGTTTGTTTTTTTCCATATTGTTAAAAAAAACCCAGAAATTCTGTCGGTATGTTACCATGGAAACGTCTTTTCAACACCGGAGCTGTTCGTTAGCGAATGTGTCAGCTCGGGTTTGACTCTGATCCGTTGCGCTGCAGCTTGTTAGCGATTATTAGCAGCGGTTGATGCGCGCAGTCGATGTGTTATGGCAGGGGATCGGCGTTTGCTTTGCCGAGACTCGTTCTTGTATTTATTTTAGCGTTGTCCTATATAAGACTGCGGTTGGTGTTCGATGAGCTCCATGGCCCACTTTCTCTCTCTCTCTCTCTCTCACACGCACACACATACACAAACACACACACACACACACACATACACACACACTGTGATGTTGGCACCTCATTGGATGAAGAAATTATCCTGGAAATATCCAAGCTGCCAAACCGGCCTGCTCCATGTTAATGCTCTGAAAAACAGTGTATCTCTGCCTTCCTGTGAGATTCTCTGCAAAGCCCCTCGGGCGAGCAATCACACTTTTAACTCAGATGGAGACCTCCAGTGTGTGTGTGTGTGTGTGTGTGTGTGTGTGTGTGTGTGTGT
Source organism: Hemibagrus wyckioides (assembly GCF_019097595.1). Taxonomy (NCBI): domain Eukaryota; kingdom Metazoa; phylum Chordata; class Actinopteri; order Siluriformes; family Bagridae; genus Hemibagrus; species Hemibagrus wyckioides. The sequence goes on along the minus strand of NC_080737.1, from coordinate 18,919,980 downwards.
GTGTTGTTATGGCTTTAAATGTCTCCAGGGTAATCAGAATGATTCAGAGTATCGTTCGGAGATGATGACTATCATGTCGGCTTCGTGCGTGTGTGTGTGTGTGTGTGTGTGTGTGTGGCAGATTGAAAACCCACGCATGAGAGCCATCTCATTAGCAACGGGGGTCGAGAGTTCACAGGTTCACATGGGGTTAAAATCTTGGACAGCCAGTACGTTTACACCAAATAATCTCTTCATGTGTGTGAAGGAAAAGCAGCTGAAGAACAAGAGAAGGAAGAACAACGTCGGAATTTACAGTGACGTTACTCATACGTGTGTGTGTGTGTGTGTGTGTGTAGATCCTCACACGCAATATACACCAGCTTTTATAGGCAGAGATTTGATATAACACACTAGCTTTATGAACTAAGAGAGAAGTTGCTGAAATGTTATTATAACATTATTATAACATTATTATTACTTTATTATTATGTTATTATTACAGTGCTGTCATCATAGATGGCTCTTTTTAAACATGTTTTGGTTCTAATGAAAAGTGCGTGCTACTAGACTCGTTCCTTAGCAATTAACACCAGTTTCCTCAGATTAGATTCATAACCAGATTTATAAATCAGTTTATAACCTTGATCATTATCATCAACGTTCACACACACACACACGCACAGCGAGTCTCAGCGACAAACCCACCAGAGATTGTTCGTTTTCACTGACGAGAGCTGACGACTTCCTGCTGCACGAGTGACTGCCGCCTTTACAGACAAACAAAGTGGAGAAAAGTTTCTGCAAATTTAAAAAGACTCGAAGCTCCAGTGGGAGTAAAGACAGCAGAGGTCATGTGACTGCTTCCTGTTTATCTCGTATGCCATGATGCAGATAAATGCTGCTGAATTTTATTCACCAGCAACAAATGTCCCTCCAGAAAAGCGACTCGGAATGCTAGTCGCACCATACGTGGTTACTATAGCAACCATTAGCAGGACAGGAACGCCTAAATAAGCTATTTAATGGTGCAATGCGATGTCTTCTGGTTGCCACTTAGCAACTGTAATCAGGGGTGGGCGGGACTTTTAGCTGTTTCTGCCTTCGTGACAGACGGAACTCTTCACTTCCTGCTTCCTGTGTTTGGAAAAGGCTTCTCCGAGGAAGTGTCCTGGTCAACATTCGAGAGACACGAGGGCTAAAGGGGTCTGTTCTCAGAGGGTGGGAGGGGCTAACTCTCTCTGCCCTATCAATCAATGCAAGAGTAGAGCCAATCATGAGTGGGTGTATGAGGAAGAGGGCAGAGCGCTCTGTCTTTTGTGTGCTATTTGGTAAACGACCAAGCAATAGATGGCTAGGGTCTTGCTCAAGGGTGTAGCAGTGGCACGTTGGTGGACCTGGGATTCAAGCTCATGATCTTCTGATCTGTAGTCCAGCACCTTAACCTCTAAGCTGCCTATGCTGATTTGTGAGTTGTAGCGAATCATGCTTAGATAGAAACTCAATTTCCAAGATTAAGCCCATCATACACGTCGAGTTCCTTCAACCTGACATAGTTTTTGTCCTAATGCGCCGATTAAAATCCTTCCAGTCTCCACGGTGGTTCCCGTCACTTTGTTCGAGGTTCAATGCTCTTTCTGCTTCCACGCCACGCTAGCGCTCCACCCCTCGCAGCCTCCGTCCGCGTTCCTCTCCTCTGCGCGTGCTTCGATTAAATGATGCATGGTTGCTTTCTGACAGCCAACTTCAAGTAAGTCTAAACTAATTATCTGAAAGGGCTCCTTTATTAGATTCCTTTACCCGCATATTTGTCATTGCAGCAGGGCCGCTGTCTGGCCTGGAGATCTTTATTCATTAAACCTCAGAAGCGGCACACGCTCGTTATATCACTGTCTGCGCCGCCTGAATTACACCACGCCGCTGCGAGCAGGACCCATCCAATTTAAACATCTTTAAAGAAGTACAATATTGCAAGAGGACAACTTTTTTGAAAATTAGAATTGTGGGTTTTTTTCTGTGTGTGTGTGTATGTGTGTGTGTGTGTGTGTCAGGGTTTTCCCCCAGAGACATCATTACTTATGGGTGCCATTTATTTATTTATTTATTTATTTATTTATTTATTTATTTATTTATTTCCCCTCCATTATACCACTAAATGCATAATTTAGGACATGCTGCATGAATATGCATTATTCATGATGTTTGCTTGTTTTTCCGAAGGCTGGCTCAGGTTGTTATTCATCATCTGAAAACACTCGTTACTGCCATCCGAGTGACTCTGAAAAATGACACACAAGCCAAGTGCAGCGTTATTTATATATTTATATACTTATATATTTATTTATATACTTATATATTTATTTATATACTTATAAATATATATATATATATATATATATATATATATATATATATATATATATATATATATATATATATATATATATATATATAAAAAGCATGATGCAATCAAACCCCTTGTCGATTCCTGCACTCTGATTGGTCAGTAATTCTCGAGTCTTGATTTTCTCCATTCACATTTTGTTTTTCTTTTTCTGTATCTTCACTTGTCCCCTTTTTGTCCCGGATTGTCTCACGTTATCTAATGTCTCGGTGAAAAAAGAAAAAAAAAAGACTGAAAGTTCCAGCGTCTGTAGCCGGAGGGTAAAGTTAAAGCGTAAGGAAGGCATTTTAGGCTGTAATTACGCTTATCACTGAGTGGAGACACGATTCGGCTGGCTGCGAGATAATAAAGAGCGCGTGTGACACATGCTAGGACGAGTTTAGCGTTTAGCTCGGTTTAACAAAGAGGAAGAGAAAAAGAGAAAAGCGACAGGTTTTAAAAATTGTTTATTTATTTATTTATTTATTTTTCTAAAGCGCTCTAGTGCCTCCTCGTCAGTGTCGATGCGAGTTTGATGATGGTGGCTGTAGTCTGCAGCAGGATCCGTCAAGTCCGAGTTATTAATGAATTATTAATTACACATACACGCTGTCCAGTCCTGCTCTACAGATCCACTTTATTTAAAGCTTAGAAATTTGTCAGCTTTTTTTGTGAGCACTTCTTCTGCCTCACGTCGTTAAGATCAATTAAGACCTTTTAACTGATTATCCGATCACGTTCCTGGTGGGCGGTGCTGCAGGCGAGCATTTTATACAAAATAAAAGTCTCTTGATCTCATCTTTCTCTCTCTACTGTTTTCTCTCTTTTTCTGTCTCTCTCGAATCTTTTCCTCTCACTTCCCTCCTTTTTTTCTTTACTTCCTATCTCTGCCTCTTTTTCTCTCTTGATTCTGTCTTTCTTTCTCGTCTCTTCTCTTCTTTTCTCTTTCTTCCTTCATTTTTTCCCCTCTGTCTTCCTGCTCCTCATCCTCTCTTCCTCGTTCCACCTCATGTACTTTATCCTCTCTCTCTTTCTTTTTTTCTTTATCTCTCTCTCTCTCTCTGTCTCCATCCCCCTCTCAACCCCCGCCCCCCCCCCATTGTTTTAGGCGAACTTTTTATACGTAATATAAGTTGTGTAAAGGAAACGTGAAGGAACCGCTTCCTCGGAACGATCGAGACACAGCAGTAAAGCGAAGGAATATTCCTTACATTTTTAGAGTCACATTATACACAAATACCTCCACTTACTGGATTATAATCTGCTCCTGGGGTAAAATGTTATATTTTTCATTTTAAAACTACATACTAAAAGTCCAAAAGTCCAAAAGAGAGCACTAGAGTAAATGATACTTGATGCTTTCACCCCAGCGACGCTTATACAGAGCACTGAGGACGGAACTGCCCTCATTTAACTCTTTTTTTTTTTTTTAACCCAGAAGCCAAAAATTTTTATTTTCCTCCTGTTTGTTTTTATCGTGTCCATGTCGATGATTGAGCATCTTTGTCATGTCTCACTCCACAGTGGAGGTTCATGTAGACACTCAGGACTTAGTCGTGTTTCAGAAGTATTTCTGTTGTTCTCTAGCTTACTAGGGGTGATATATTCATAGGAAAGTTCCAATAAAACAAAAACAGTTCATTTTTTCAAAGTAAATGTTGATATCAAACCCATTTCTGCTCCCTGAGATGCTCCAAGTGCTTGTTCATCTAAAAAGCAGCTCAGATTTTGATCTTCAGCCAGTAAAATTCTGTGTAAGGTTCTCCAACAGAGGGAAAAACACACTGAAAGCTGACAGAGTCATTTTACATCAGACTCACAAATCCATTTCCATTGTACTGGTGAACTGGGATGCTAGTATACTGGGAAAAATGGTTAATATCATATTAGTCTCCAGCGTCGGAGATAAAACATAAACCTGAAGTTTTTCAGGACTTCTTGATAACATAAGAAGCTACATTTTTATTTTATTATTATTATTAATTTTTTATTATTCTGTGATCTATTGTGCTCTAAAAACCTGACCTGACCTTTGAGCTCTGACACGGTAAAGTGACCACTGAAAGATCATCCATTCAGGTCAATTCCTGTTCTGGAAGCTATTATCTACTTTCTGCTGTAGCGTAAGTGATAACATGACATCACAGCCATTCCAATACATTAGATGGAACTATCAATGGATAAAAAGTACCTGATTTTTGAATGAAATTAGAAATGTGTAATCGTTGTGCTACAAACCTCTGTAGAAGAAGAGAAACCCAACACTTTCAGGTGTTTATCATCGAGCCCACGTGTGTAAACGAAGCTCCGCGAGGCGCTCCACATTCTCCGTGTCACGTCATCCTCCGCTGCTCCTCTTAACCTCCGCTGAACTTATCACCGCGCTAATTAGCGGGAATAACGTGAAAGCTGCACGTCGGAGCACGGGATCCGATCCCGGCCGTGAAAAGGGCAGAGAGATTGTTAGGATGGAGCTCGGGAAAAAACAAGAGAAGGAAAGCGGGGCTGAGAGAACGTCTTAAAGGGTGTGTTTGTTTAATTTAACTTTTTTTTCATATTTGAAAAGGGCAGATTTGAAGAAAAAAAAAAGCTAAATGATGGTGATGAGGGGTGAAGAAGAGGAGAGGAGAGGAGAGGAGAGAAATAGATGCTGCGTTCATTAAATACACTTTTAATTTAATTTTCACTTTACTCTATCTATCTATCTATCTATCTATCTATCTATCTATCTATCTATCTATCTATCTATCTATCTATCTATCTATCTATCTATCTATCTATCTATCTATCTATCTATCTCTCTCCTTATTGAAATCATCTTTCTGTGTCCTTCACCTTCTCTCTCTCTCTCTCTCTCTCTCTCTCTCTCTCTCTCTCTCTGTATCTATCTCTCTCTCTTTCCTCATGCTCCCGTACTCCTCCTTCTATCTCCTGTATTCTCACTATCCCTCCTACTTTCTTTCTCTTCCACCTCACCTTTCCTCACCCTCACTCTCTGTCCATCCTTCTCTCTCTCTCTCTCTCTCTCTCTCTCTCTCTCTCTCTCTTTTCCTCATTGCTTCTCCTTTTCTTGTCCCTAACTTCACTTTCTTTCT
>NC_080737.1:18882023-18909523 GCF_019097595.1 Hemibagrus wyckioides | reverse complement strand
TAACCTCCCGCCTTTTCATGTTCTTTGTTTTTGACCCAGGTCAGTATGTCCAGATTTTATAGCAGTACGGTTGTAAAAATGTCCGTTAAAGTGTCATTATATCTGATTTTTCTATCAGTTCTGCTTCTATATGTCTACAGTAATCCACTTCCGGTGTTGATTATTTCACTGTGACAGCACAACATGAGGGGGTTTATTAACGAAGACACAGGAAGTGGGAAATGTGATGCTAGTGAGAGTTCTCTCAGTTACCTGCAAGGTTACTAAAGTTCATCAGCCTTGAAAAGAAACTCTCCTCGGTTTTACTGAGACTTGTGTTTTTGCTAATTCAGATATTAATAACTAATTCATTTCACATCTAAGAGCTGTTTAAGATGATGATCTAACTCGATTCCTAAAAGATTTCTGCTGTAATATAAAACTGTGATCCTGAATATAAATCAGATTTTAATGTAGGATGGAAGAGAGAGATTCTGGTCTTAGTAGTGCTTCATGTAAAGAAATTAATCTCTCTCTCTCTCTCTCTCTCTCTCTCTCTTCCTTATTGAAATCTTCTTTCGGTGTCCTTCACCTTCTATTTCTTTCTCTCTCCTTCTTTTCTTTCTATCTCTTGTATTCTCTCTGTCCCTCCTGCTTTCTCTTCCTCTCTTCCACCTCAACTTTTCTCATCCTCACTCTCTGTCCATCTCATTGCTTCTCCTTTTCTTGTCCTTAACTTCACTTCCTGTTGTTTCTCTTTCTCTTTCTGTATATATATATATATATATATATATATATATATATATATATATATATATATATTTATCTATCTTTCTCTCCTTCCTTCTGTTTCTCTCTTTTTTCTTCTCTCTTCCTCTCTCTCTCTCTCTCTCTCTCTCTCTCTCTCTCTCTATATATATATATGCATGAAATTCCATTGTAGCTGAAGCGTGCTGTAATTTTTTTTGTTACTCATCCAGTCACATGCAATTTATTTTAATATAAAAAGCAGTGTGTGTTGGATTCCACTTTGCGTTTTTATTCTTCATGAGCAGCATTGTGCATCTTGCTACTCTTCTCATTTTCTGCCTCTTAAATCCATCGCTCAAGGCTCGAGGGACTTTTATATCTACGACTTTATGACTGTGGCTGTGGTTCAGAGCTCCAGTCCTGGGGACACTTAGTTTTGTGTTTGCCATTAATCTACGCTGATTCAGCTCTGTATCAGACTCTTTATGATGCGTGTTAGAGAGGAGAAAACACTAAAATGTGTCGAGGAGCGCGACTGGGAAAGAGCTGGCCTATAAAAGTTTGGGAAAACGTTAATAATGTATGCTGCTCTTCAGAGTTACTCGTGCTGGACAGGACTTTTATTTAGTGTGTGAAGGTGGCAGGTCAATAGAGTTAATGTGTGTGTTTGTGTGTGTGTGTGTGTGTGTGTATGTGTGTGTACGTGTGTGTGCACGTGTACACGTGTGTGCGAGAAAAACTCCAACCTATTTATGGCAGATCATAAAATATGGAAACGTCTATATTCGGTATTGGAGCAAGAAGATGCAGAATGGGACAAGGAGCAAATATGGACAGACAGACAGACAGACATTAAATAGAAACAGATAGACAATACGTTGAAACAGAGACATATAGTAAAATAGCCAAAAAGACAGACAGATAGAACAACAAGCACAGGGGTAGACAGACAGACAGACAGACAGATAATGACATAAATACAGACTGAACATAGAAACATGCGACTCAAAAAAATTCTGTACTGAAACAACAGCATACAGTGAAGTAACCATAAATACAGATAGAACAACAAGCAGAAGGCCAGACAGACAGACAGACAGTCACTGTAATTCAAATTTCCTCACTGTGGCATATGTAAGACAACATGCTGAGGACACATCCTCATCTATATGAGAGTACAATGTAATGAATTGTGCAGTATAATTACAGCACATTACAGTACAGTACTTACAGTGTGGTTAGACAATGTTACACTACTGATACTCTACAGTTACAGTTACTGCCCTGTTCCAGTACTGATACTCTACAGTTACTGCACTGTTACAGCAATGTTACTCCTAAGTTAAAATGTTATAGTATCTCTATGGTATAGTTATTGTGTTATTACAGTATATCTATGTTATTGTTATAGTATTGTTACAGCATCTCTATGGAATAGTTACAGTGTTACAGTATCACTATGGTATAGTTACAGTGTTGTTACAGCATCTCTATGGTATAGTTACAGTGTTACAGCATCTCTATGGTATAGTTACAGTGTTGCAGTATCTCTATGGTATAGTTACAGTGTTGTTACAGTATCTCTATGGTATAGTTACAGTGTTGTTACAGTATCACTATGGTATAGTTACAGTGTTGTTACAGTATCACTATGGTATAGTTACAGTGTTGTTACAGTATCACTATGGTATAGTTACAGTGTTGTTACAGTATCTCTATGGTATAGTAACATTGTTGTTACAGTATCACTATGGTATAGTTACAGTGTTAGAGAATCTCTATGGTATAGTTACAGTGTTACAGTATCTCTATGGTATAGTAACATTGTTGTTACAGTATCACTATGGTATAGTAACATTGTTGTTACAGTATCTCTATGGTATAGTTACAGTGTTGTTACAGTATCACTATGGTATAGTTACAGTGTTAGAGAATCTCTATGGTATAGTTACAGTGTTGCAGTATCTCTATGGTATAGTTACAGTGTTGCAGTATCTCTATGGTATAGTTACAGTGTGGCAGTATCTCTATGGTATAGTTACAGTGTTGTTACATTATCACTATGTTATAGTTACAGTGTTGTTACAGTATCACTATGGTATAGTTACAGTGTTGTTACAGTATCTCTATGGTATAGTAACATTGTTGTTACAGTATCTCTATGGTATAGTTACAGTGTTGTTACAGTATCACTATGGTATAGTTACAGTGTTAGAGAATCTCTATGGTATAGTTACAGTGTTGTTACAGTATCACTATGGTATAGTTACAGTGTTGTTACAGTATCACTATGGTATAGTTACAGTGTTGCAGTATCTCTATGGTATAGTTACAGTGTTGCAGTATCTCTATGGAATAGTTAGTGTTACAGTATCACTATGGTATAGTTACAGTGTTGTTACAGTATCACTATGGTATAGTTACAGTGTTGTTACAGTATCACTATGGTATAGTTACAGTGTTGTTACAGTATCACTATGGTATAGTTATAGTGTTGTTACAGTATCACTATGGTATAGTTACAGTGTTACAGCATCTCTATGGTATAGTTACAGTGTTACAGCATCTCTATGGTATAGTTACAGTGTTACAGTATCACTATGGTATAGTTACAGTGTTGTTACAGTATCACTATGGTATAGTTACATTGTTGTGACAGTATCTCTATGGTATAGTAACATTGTTGTTACAGTATCACTATGCTATAGTTACAGTGTTACAGTATCACTATGGTGTAGTTACAGTGTTGTTACAGTATCACTATGCTATAGTTACAGTGTTACAGTATCACTATGCTATAGTTACAGTGTTACAGTATCTCTATGGTATAGTTACAGTGTTGTTACAGTATCACTGTGGTATAGTTACATTGTTACAGTATCTCTATGGTATACTTACAGTGTTGTTACAGTATCACTGTGGTATAGTTACAGTGTTTTTACAGTATCACTATGGTATAGTTAGTGTTTTTACAGTATCACTGTGGTATAGTTACAGTGTTACAGTATGTCTATGGTATAGTTACAGTGTTGTTACAGTATCACTATGGTACAGTTACAGTCTTACAGTATCTCTGTGGTATAGTTACAGTGTTGTTACAGTATCACTGTAGTATAGTTACAGTGTTACAGTATCACAATGGTATAGTCACAGTGTTACAGTATCTCTATGGTATAGTTATAGTGTTGTTACAGTATCACTATGGTATAGTTACATTGTTACAGTGTCACTGTGGTATAGTTACAGTGTTGTTACAGTATCACTATGGTATAGTTACAGTGTTACAGTGTCACTGTGGTATAGTTACAGTGTTGTTACAGTATCACTATGGTATAGTTACAGTGTTGTTAAAGTATCACAATGGTATATTTACAGTGTTATAGTATCTCTATGGTATAGTTACAGTGTTGTTACAGTATCACAATGGTATAGTCACAGTGTTACAGTATCTCTATGGTATAGTTATAGTGTTGTTACAGTATCACTATGGTATAGTTACATTGTTACAGTGTCACTGTGGTATAGTTACAGTGTTGTTACAGTATCACTATGGTATAGTTACAGTGTTACAGTGTCACTGTGGTATAGTTACAGTGTTGTTACAGTATCACTATGGTATAGTTACAGTGTTGTTAAAGTATCACAATGGTATATTTACAGTGTTATAGTATCACTATGGTATAGTTACAGTGTTGTTACAGTATCTCTATGGTATAGTTATAGTGTTGCTACAGTATCACTATGGTATAGTTACAGTGTTGTTACAGTATCACTATGGTATAGTTAGTGCTGTTACAGTATCACTATGGTATATTTACAGTGTTGTTACAGTATCACTATGGTATAGTTACAGTGTTGTTACAGTATCACTATGGTATAGTTGCAGTATTGTTACAGTATCATTGTGATATAGTTACAGTGTTGTTACAGTATCTCTATGGTATAGTTACAGTGTCATTACAGTATCACTATGGTATATTTACAGTGTTGTTACAGTATCACTATGGTATAGTTACAGTGTTGTTACAGTATCACTATGGAATAGTTGCAGTATTGTTACAGTATCACTGTGATATAGTTACAGTGTTGTTACAGTATCTCTATGGCATAGTTACAGTGTTGTTACATTATCACTATGGTATAGTTACAGTGTCATTAAAGTATCATTATGGTGTAGTTACAGTGTTGTTACAGTATCACTGTTATAGTTACAGTGTTACATTATCACTATGGTATAGTTAGAGTGTCATTACAGTATCACTATGGTGTAGTTAAAGTGTTGTTACATTATCACTATGGTATAGTTACAGTGTCATTACAGTATCACTATGGTGTAGTTATAGTGTTGTTACAGTATCACTGTGATATAGTTACAGTATTGTTACAGTATCACTATGGTATAGTTACAGTGTTGTTACAGTATCACTATGGTATAGTTACAGTGTCATTACAGTATCACTATGGTGTAGTTACAGTGTTGATACAGTATCACTATGTTATAGTTACAGTGTTACAGTATCACTATGGTATAGTTACAGTGTTCCAGTATCTCTATGGTATAGTTACAGTGTTGTTACAGTATCACTGTGGTATAGTTACATTGTTACAGTATCTCTATGGTATACTTACAGTGTTGTTACAGTATCACTGTGGTAAAGTTACAGTGTTTTTACAGTATCACTATGGTATAGTTACAGTGTTCCAGTATCTCTATGGTATAGTTACAGTGTTGTTACAGTATCACTGTGGTATAGTTACATTGTTACAGTATCTCTATGGTATAGTTACAGTGTTGTTACAGTATCACTGTGGTATAGTTACAGTGTTTTTACAGTATCACTATGGTATAGTTACAGTGTTGTTACAGTATCACTATGGTACAGTTACAGTCTCACAGTATCTCTGTGGTATAGTTACAGTGTTGTTACAGTATCACTGTAGTATAGTTAGTGTTACAGTATCACAATGGTATAGTCACAGTGTTACAGTATCTCTATGGTATAGTTATAGTGTTGTTACAGTATCACTGTGGTATAGTTACAGTGTTGTTACAGTATCTCTATGGTATAGTTACAGTGTTGTTACAGTATCACTGTGGTATAGTTAGTGTTGTTACAGTATCACTATGGTATAGTTACAGTGTTGTTACAGTATCTCTATGGTATAGTTACAGTGTTGTTACAGTCTCTCTATGGTATATTTACAGTGTTACACTATCTCTATGGTATAGTTACAGTGTTACAGTATCACTATGGTATAGTTACAGTGTTACAGTATCACTATGGTATAGTTACAGTGTTACAGTATTTCTATGGTATATTTACAGTGTTACACTAGCTCTATGGTATAGTTACAGTGTTACAGTATCACTATGGTATAGTTACAGTGTTACAGTATCACTATGGTATAGTTACAGTGTTACAGTATTTCTATGGTATATTTACAGTGTTACACTAGCTCTATGGTATAGTTACAGTGTTACACTATCTCTATGGTATAGTTACAGTTTTACAGTATTTCTATGGTATAGTTACAGTGTTACAGTATCACTATGGTATAGTTACAGTGTTACAGTATTTCTTTGGTATAGTTACAGTGTTACAGTATTTCTATGGTATATTTACAGTGTTACACTATCTCTATGGTATAGTTACAGTGTTACACTATCTCTATGGTATAGTTACAGTTTTACAGTATTTCTATGGTATATTTACAGTGTTACACTATCTCTGTGGTATAGTTACAGTGTTACACTTTCTCTATGGTATAGTTACAATTTTACAGTATTTCTATGGTATAGTTACAGTGTTACAGTATTTCTATGGTATTTTTATAGTGTTACACTATCTCTATGGTATAGTTACAGTGTTACAGTATCTCTATGGTATAGTTAGAGTGTTACAGTATCACTATGGTATAGTTACAGTGTTACAGTATCACTGTGGTATAGTTACAGTGTTGTTACCATATCAGTATGGTATAGTTACAGTGTTGTTACAGTATCACTATGGTATAGTTACAGTGTTGTTACAGTATCACTATGGTATAGTTACAGTGTTGTTACAGTCTGTCTATGGTATATTTACAGTGTTACAGTATTTCTATGGTATAGTTACAGTGTTACAGTATTTCTATGGTATATTTACAGTGTTACACTATCTCTATGGTATAATTACAGTGTTACACTATCTCTATGGTATAGTTACAGTTTAACAGTATTTCTATGGTATAGTTACAGTGTTACAGTATTTCTATGGTATATTTACAGTGTTACACTATCTCTATGGTATAGTTACAGAGTTTCACTATCTCTATGGTATAGTTACACTGTTACAGTATCACTATGGTATAGTTACAGTGTTAGAGTAAAACAATGGTATAGTTACAGTGTTACAGTATCTCTATTGTATAGTTATAGTGTTGTTACAGTATCACTGTGGTATAGTTACAGTGTTACAGTATCACTATGGTATAGTTACAGTGTTGTTACAGTATCACTGTGGTATAGTTACAGTGTTGTTACCATATCAGTATGGTATAGTTACAGTGTTGTTACCATATCAGTATGGTATAGTTAGTGTTGTTACAGTATCTCTATGGTATAGTTACAGTGTTGTTACAGTATCACTGGTGTAGTTACATTGTTGTTACAGTATCTCTATGGTATAGTTACAGTGTTGTTACAGTATCACTGTGGTATAGTTACAGTGTTTTTACCATATCAGTATGGTATAGTTAGTGTTGTTACAGTATCTCTATGGTATAGTTACAGTGTTGTTACAGTATCACTGATGTAGTTACATTGTTGTTACAGTATCTCTATGGTATAGTTACAGTGTTGTTACAGTATCACTGATGTAGTTACATTGTTGTTACACTATCTCTATGGTATAGTTACAGTGTTATAGTATCACTGTGGTGTAGTTACAGTGTTGTTACAGTATCATTATGGTATATTTACAGTCTTACACTATCTTTATGGTATAGTTACAGTGTTACAGTATCTCTATGGTATAGTTAGTGTTACAGTATCTCTATGGTATAGTTACAGTGTTGTTACAGTATCTCTATGGTATAGTTACAGTGTTGTTACAGTATCACTGTGGTGCAGTTACAGTGTCGTTACAGTATCACTATGGTGTAGTTACAGTGTTGTTACAGTATCACTATGGTATATTTACAGTGTTACACTATCTCTATGGTATAGTTACAGTGTTACAGTATCTCTATGGTATAGTTACAGTGTTGTTACAGTATCACTGTGGTATAGTTACAGTGTTGTTACAGTATCACTGTGGTATAGTTACAGTGTTAAAGTATCACTATGGTATAGTTACAGTGTTGTTACAGTATCACTGTGGTATAGTTACAGTGTTGTTACAGTATCTCTATGGTATAGTTACAGTGTTGTTACAGTATCTCTATGGTATAGTTACAGTGTTGTTACAGTATCTCTATGGTATAGTTACAGTGATGTTACAGTATCACTGTGGTATAGTTACAGTGTTGTTACAGTATCTCTATGGTATAGTTACAGTGTTGTTACAGTATCTCTATGGTATAGTTACCGTGTTACAGTATCTCTATGGTATAGTTACAGTGTTACAGTATCTCTATGGTATAGTTACAGTGTTGTTACAGTATCTCTATGGTATAGTAACATTGTTGTTACAGTATCTCTATGGTATATTTACAGTGTTGTTACAGTATCTCTATGGTATAGTTACAGTGTTACAGTATCTCTATGGTATATTTACAGTGTTGTTACAGTATCTCTATGGTATAGTTACAGTGTTGTTACAGTATCTCTATGGTATAGTTACAGTGTTGTTACAGTATCTCTATGGTATAGTTACCGTGTTGTTACAGTATTACTATGGTATAGTTACAGTGTTGTTACAGTATCACTGTGGTATAGTTACAGTGTTGTTACAGTATCTCTATGGTATAGTTACAGTGTTGTTACAGTATTACTATGGTATAGTTACTGTGTTGTTACAGTATCACTGTGGTATAGTTACAGTGTTGTTACAGTATCTCTATGGTATAGTTACAGTGTTGTTACAGTATCTCTATGGTATAGTTACAGTGTTGTTACAGTATCTCTATGGTATAGTTACCGTGTTACAGTATCACTATGGTATAGTTACAGTGTTACAGTATCTCTATGGTATAGTTACAGTGTTACAGTATTTCTATGGTATAGTTACAGTGTTACAGTATCTCTATGGTATAGTTACAGTGTTACAGTATCTCTATGGTATAGTTACAGTGTTACAGTATCTCTATGGTATAGTTACAGTGTTGTTACAGTATCACTGTGGTATAGTTACAGTGTTGTTACAGTATCTCTATGGTATAGTTACAGTGTTGTTACAGTATTACTATGGTATAGTTACAGTGTTGTTACAGTATCACTGTGGTATAGTTACAGTGTTGTTACAGTATCTCTATGGTATAGTTACAGTGTTGTTACAGTATCTCTATGGTATAGTTACAGTGTTGTTACAGTATCACTATGGTATAGTTACAGTGTTACAGTATCTCTATGGTATAGTTACAGTGTTGTTACAGTATCACTGTGGTATAGTTACAGTGTTGTTACAGTATCTCTATGGTATAGTTACAGTGTTGTTACAGTATTACTATGGTATAGTTACAGTGTTGTTACAGTATCACTGTGGTATAGTTACAGTGTTGTTACAGTATCTCTATGGTATAGTTACAGTGTTGTTACAGTATCTCTATGGTATAGTTACAGTGTTGTTACAGTATCTCTATGGTATAGTTACAGTGTTGTTACAGTATGTCTATGGTATAGTTACCGTGTTACAGTATCACTATGGTATAGTTACAGTGTTACAGTATCTCTATGGTATAGTTACAGTGTTACAGTATTTCTATGGTATAGTTACAGTGTTACAGTATCTCTATGGTATAGTTACAGTGTTACAGTATCTCTATGGTATAGTTACAGTGTTACAGTATCTCTATGGTATAGTTACAGTGTTACAGTATCACTGTGGTATAGTTACAGTGTTGTTACAGTATCTCTATGGTATAGTTACAGTGTTACAGTATCTCTATGATATAGTTACAGTGTTACAGTATCTCTATGGTATAGTTACAGTCTTGTTACAGTATCACTATGGTATAGTTACAGTGTTGCTACAGTATCACTATGGTATAGTTCCAGTGTTGTTACAGTATCACTATGGTATAGTTAGTGTTGTTACAGTATCTCTATGGTATAGTTACAGTGTTGTTACAGTATCTCTATGGTATAGTTACAGTGTTGTTACAGTGTCTCTATGGTATAGTTACAGTGTTGTTACAGTATCACTGTGGTATAGTTACAGTGTTGTTACCATATCAGTATGGTATAGTTACAGTGTTGTTACAGTATCTCTATGGTATAGTTACAGTGTTGTTACAGTATCACTATAGTATAGTTACAGTGTTGTTACAGTATCTCTATGGTATAGTTACAGTGTTGTTACAGTGTCTCTATGGTATAGTTACAGTGTTGTTACAGTATCTCTATGGTATAGTTACAGTGTTGTTACAGTGTCTCTATGGTATAGTTACAGTGTTGTTACAGTATCACTGTGGTATAGTTACAGTGTTGTTACCATATCAGTATGGTATAGTTACAGTGTTGTTACAGTATCTCTATGGTATAGTTACAGTGTTGTTACAGTATCACTATGGTATAGTTACAGTGTTACAGTATCTCTATGGTATAGTTACAGTGTTGTTACAGTATCACTGTGGTATAGTTACAGTGTTGTTACAGTATCTCTATGGTATAGTTACAGTGTTGTTACAGTATTACTATGGTATAGTTACAGTGTTGTTACAGTATCACTGTGGTATAGTTACAGTGTTGTTACAGTATCTCTATGGTATAGTTACAGTGTTGTTACAGTATCTCTATGGTATAGTTACAGTGTTGTTACAGTATCTCTATGGTATAGTTACAGTGTTGTTACAGTATCTCTATGGTATAGTTACCGTGTTACAGTATCACTATGGTATAGTTACAGTGTTACAGTATCTCTATGGTATAGTTACAGTGTTACAGTATTTCTATGGTATAGTTACAGTGTTACAGTATCTCTATGGTATAGTTACAGTGTTACAGTATCTCTATGGTATAGTTACAGTGTTACAGTATCTCTATGGTATAGTTACAGTGTTACAGTATCACTGTGGTATAGTTACAGTGTTGTTACAGTATCTCTATGGTATAGTTACAGTGTTACAGTATCTCTATGATATAGTTACAGTGTTACAGTATCTCTATGGTATAGTTACAGTCTTGTTACAGTATCACTATGGTATAGTTACAGTGTTGCTACAGTATCACTATGGTATAGTTCCAGTGTTGTTACAGTATCACTATGGTATAGTTAGTGTTGTTACAGTATCTCTATGGTATAGTTACAGTGTTGTTACAGTATCTCTATGGTATAGTTACAGTGTTGTTACAGTGTCTCTATGGTATAGTTACAGTGTTGTTACAGTATCACTGTGGTATAGTTACAGTGTTGTTACCATATCAGTATGGTATAGTTACAGTGTTGTTACAGTATCTCTATGGTATAGTTACAGTGTTGTTACAGTATCACTATAGTATAGTTACAGTGTTGTTACAGTATCTCTATGGTATAGTTACAGTGTTGTTACAGTGTCTCTATGGTATAGTTACAGTGTTGTTACAGTATCTCTATGGTATAGTTACAGTGTTGTTACAGTGTCTCTATGGTATAGTTACAGTGTTGTTACAGTATCACTGTGGTATAGTTACAGTGTTGTTACCATATCAGTATGGTATAGTTACAGTGTTGTTACAGTATCTCTATGGTATAGTTACAGTGTTGTTACAGTATCACTATAGTATAGTTACAGTGTTGTTACAGTATCACTATGGTATAGTTAGTGTTGTTACAGTATCACTATGGTATAGTTACACTGTTGTTACAGTATCACTATAGTATAGCTACAGTGTTGTTACAGTATCACTATAGTATAGTTACAGTGTTGTTACAGTATCACTATGGTATAGTTACAGTGTTGTTACAGTATCACTATATTATAGTCACAGTGTTGTTACAGTATCAATGTGGTATAGTTGAAACAGTTGTTGCAATGCACTGTTATACCGATTTCTTTCTCCGATATAAACCCAGGTGTTATACATCAGCTCTCAGGTCACGTGTTATTTTTCTAGAAGAGAACCAGCGTACATTTCATGTAGAGTCGAGCCTCAGACGGTTTACAGCATTGTTCTCTACCAAAGAGCTACCCGAAACACGTGCCTTTACAAAGCCTTAACACGGGTTGTGTTTGGCTGTGTTGTAGTGTGCAACGTGAGCAGAATAAACACACAGACAAAGACACACACACACACACACACACACGGAGTGGGTTCATTCGGTTCCTGCTGATTCGCCACATCAGAATTCAAGACCACATAAAGAGCTGGGGAGAGAATAAAGGCCAGCCATGTGGGTGGCTAGCTGTTTTTTCCACACACAAGCACAGAAACACACACACACACACACACACACACACACACTGAATGATGAGGTCGGATCACCCTTTTTTCAGTGATCATTGTTCTCGGTCTCTTTCTGCGGCTCTCGTGCGGACAGGAAATCCAATATAAATGCTAATCTGTCTATTAGTACACTTTAGAGAGCCATGAGCTCTCATTGTGCAGTAATCTAAGGGCGAGATGGACGATTTCT
Source organism: Hemibagrus wyckioides (assembly GCF_019097595.1). Lineage (NCBI taxonomy): Eukaryota > Metazoa > Chordata > Actinopteri > Siluriformes > Bagridae > Hemibagrus > Hemibagrus wyckioides. The sequence continues at coordinate 18,897,041 of NC_080737.1, read as the reverse complement.
TATTTAGAATGAAAATATTTATGAATGTGGCGATATGCTTATTGATCAGGTGGCGAGGAGAGAACGGAATAAAGGCGGACCGAGCTATCCCAACGCAGCCACAGAGCTCCGGATCTGTTACGGAGTGAATCTCTTTTCACCAGGGTTTAACAAGGAGGTGAATGAAAAATAATCAAGTCATCACTGCGAGGAGACGATTGTGATATTCAGCCTTTATTAAAGAGTAAAAGAGGTCTCTGGCACGGCACAGAGAGGCGTCACTATGCCACTGGGGTTAATAACCAGACCGAGACCCCGGAGGAAATCGGCTTCTCAGAGCAAAAACGTTAACAAATCCCTGCTTCACGTCTTTATTTATATATATATATTTATATTTTTTGCTGCTATATTTCCACAAAGTCCCTGTGCTCACGTTGACAGATCGGGACTTTTTCTGTACGGGACTTCAATCTGGTGCTTGTCTCCAAAATAAAAAGGATCTGGTGTCGTTTGAAATGATTATTTGCATTGAGCAATGAAGCAACTCTGTGAAATGAAATGATTGTGAAGCGTTTCCAGCTGGTCCACATGCAGGAGCTGCACAGTCTAAAACCGACAGCAATACACAGAGAATAAATAAATAAATAAATAAATAAATAAATAAATAAATAAATAAATAAATAAATAAATAAATAAATAAGTCCAAGAATATAGAAGCGTCTAACTGAGCAGTTAAGTTCTTCACTAGGTTGTAAGGAGCAAATCTCAGCATTGACTCATAAGCATCCAGTTACATTTATTGGTGACCTTGTTATGAAATAAATAATAGTTACATAACTGAGGAATAAAAACACTGTGTTGTGTTGCTGCAGAAACATAATCAATGACAGAATTGATAATTTTCTTCTCACAGGAAGTCCAGCAGTATTTTATTCCTCTTATGCCTCAGTCATTTGTAATCATTTTGAATGATTTTCATCCATTTATTGTTCCATTTAATCTTTTATAATCTGAAAGTTTCTATAATGTCATATACACGCACCACACATCGTAGGTTCTGCTTATGTGCTACATGTCTTAGACTTGTGGCCTCGGGATGTAACCTAATATCAAAACATTCTACAGATTAAACAGATAAAATCATCCTAAAAAAATCTAAATATAGATGTGAGACAAACACACTCTTGAACACAGATCAGATCCCAGTAGAGACACAGATATTAGAGGATTTTGAAGCGGCTTTGAGTTTTAAGTAAAAGCTCAATAAAGGTAATGGGAGCTGTGGGTTGCCAGATTTCAGCAATATCCAGTCAAATGGTTTATTGGCCAAATGTGGCTTTTTTTTATTCGTTAAATTTATTCCACAGTAATGAGACGCACATAAATAACAAATAAATAAAACCCTTGAGAACACTGGATGTTCAGTTACAATGACCTCCTGCTAAAAACGCCCAGCCTTCACAGTTTGGTGTTTCCGAGAAAAACGACCATCTGCTGGAGCTGAAATCACGCTGTCGGAAATGAATATGAGGTGAATAAACGCTGGATGTTGATGTTAATTCCCGCCTGCCAAAACAGCTCTTGACTCATAGACATATTAGAGTGTATAATAGCACGTCTGTGCACTTCCTGCTTTTCTTTCCGCTCAGCCCCTTGTTATGCGCAACCTGTTTTTTTCTTTTCTTTCCTTTTTTTTTTATTTTCTCTCTCTCCGAGGACGCTCAGTGCCACTGCAGAGGAAGCTGTAATCATCCCGTACATACGGTCCTCACACTGCCAAGCGCAATTTAACCACGATTTGTCAAACTGTTTATGCTAATGGGGGTAATTTTATGTTTGCCTCATCAGCTTAATTAGGTGGCGACTAATCAATTTATGATTAAAAAGATATGACAGTCCGCTCCTGCATGAAGTTCCGATTCGGTTTGATGACAAACTTTCAAGGTCGTTGCACTTTGCTGGAGTTATGGAGGAGAGGACCAGGAAGCTGCTCTATCACAAAGCATTGTATTCAATACAGCTCGAGCAGATGGTAATATAGCTGTTTTAATAAGTAAACAAACAAATGAGCAAACAAACAGGCAAATTAATTAATTAATTTATTTATTAATTAATTAATTTATTTATTTATTTATTTATTTATTTATTTATTTATTTATTATTACAGTCACATTATTTACTTGGCAATGACTGATGTTTAATTTCTACTTAAAAATAAATAAAATCAAATAAAGTAAATAAGTAAATAAAATAAGAATAGAAATAATAAAATAATAAACAGCCATAAATAATACAAATAAAAATAGATTAAAAATAATAAATATTTTTATATAATTTTTAAAATATAAATTAATTACTAATTCTTTATAAACAATATATTAACAACATATAAATTTGTTGCATTATTTACTGCATAAATTGCTTCTTTTTTTACCATTTGTGATGTGTATTATGTATTTTTATATTTTAATATAATTTAATATAATTTTAAGTCTATAAGCTATTTCATTTCTAGATTTATTTTTTATATTTAGTTTATTAGTGAATTTACGGTAGCTGTGCTAATCCAGTATTTATGGTGGTGCAGTAAATGAACATGATGTGATTCGTGTGATCGCGTCTCACTAACAGCGAGAAAATTCATAGCGACTGGATTTAATTTAACGTATAGTGACTTTATAGCGCTAAATATTTTTAAATAATTATATATATATACATATATATACTGTATATATATATATATATATATATATATATATATATATATATATATATATATATATATATATATATATATATATATATATATATATATATATATAATGTGATGTATGTAAAGTATAAACAAAGAACTTGTATTTTTGTGCATCTATCGCAACCTTTGAACGTTTTGTGGAACGTTAACAGGAAACGGGAAAGTTACAGCTTTACCTCTGACACTGGAGACTCCTTCCATTAATGTTAACAATTACACACTTTTTTTTTTTTTGTGGTGCATATGCTGGACAAGTCCATTTTTCTGTCCCAAGCAGTTACTATAAACATGATATCTTAATGTCCTAGAGTTCTTCAGCATTCAATCCAAGAGATCAGAACTCGATCTTGTCAGAATCGTAGATCTTTCTGTAGAATCTTAGATCTTCAGCTTTTAAGAAAATCTCACGGCTTTGTTTTTAAATCGGAGACAAATCCCGAGCGAGCCGCGGTCCGAATCGTTCGGCTCATCCTGCGGTAATTAGATTGAGGTGAATCATTTAGATGCCGACCAGATAGCGGGAGAGATGAGAAGAATGGACAATTTGGACACACACACACACTAATCTGGCTGAGACAGATTCTGCAGGAAGACGAGCTGAACAAAAGGTCAGCATCAAGGTGAGAAATAATTAAGGGGGCTTTCAGTCCGTCTTGGTGCACAACAGCACTCCAATCAGTGTCAAGCATACACACACACACACACACACACATTGTAATATGTCCATGAGTAAGTTAATAAGATTCCAGTCCCCTTCACTGCCCTGACATGACCCTCACGCTAATATTTAAACGTTAAAAGCACATAAATACGAATATTTCTGGATTTTGTTCCTCATGAATTGTCACTCATTACTCACCCACCCAGTAGATTATGTGGCACCAGCTCTCGAACCCGCTCTAATCATCCTGCATGGCGGGATTTCAGTAATTGCCTGCAGGAAGTGCGGCTAATTATCAGAGAAACGGAGCCGGCAGGGTTAAGAGCTGAGTAAATAAGTCAGTAGGACGCATCTCCGCTCTGTACCTCGCGAGCTCACCCGCATCGCTTCACCGGAAAAAAAGAGCGTCTTGGGAAGTGATTGAGGATGGAGTGCACTTAGATGTGCATCCGATATTCTAAAATGATCCTGAATGCAGGAGATTATGCTAGTCCTGTGTTCCATTCAAAAGTAGGATGCCGAGATAGGAAGCAATTTCAGGTCCGGCTGCATTTTGTCTTTTTTTTTGCAGCCTGGATGATGCTGTAGGTGTAATTAGAGTTGGGGTTCGAAGTTTAGATGAAGATGGAACTGGGAGAGAGCTGAGATGGATGCTGCTGACGTTCTTGGATGAAATAAAGAATCAGAATTTTTCAAATTGTTAAACATGAGCATGTGTGTTACAGAATTTCAACAGATCTGGAACACCATCACGAACCAGACGTGTAATAACATACATCTGAGATCCACTGATGATGTCAGTAAGAGGAGGAGAATATGACTGACCGATAATTGGATGGATGATGGATGAAGCTCGAGAGAATAACTTTTACTCACCTCTAACTCTTTTAATCAAAACTTATCCAAAAAAATATCTGCAGTACCTATAGCTCCTCTGAAACCTTTGAAAACCACTGCATTAAAAAAAGAGTCAAAACGAGTCAAATCTTTAAAATTCTGAAGCTCGGAGCCAGAAAAGAGTAAAACACTCTGTATCCAGTGGGCGGAGCCTCTGAGACTGAGACTATGACGTATACATATAGTATATTATTTTTACCACCTGATGCTGAATTCTGGCTTCTCATTGGTCAGAAGGTGTCGATTCATTCTCTGTAACTGCAGCTCTGACAATAGCACAGGTTTATATGAATCTGTTATCGTTTCCATAGTAATGGTTCGTTCAGCAGACGGTAAACATAACTCATTGTAGATATGTTGTTTATGTAAGACATATGGAAGGAGTCTCCAGTGCTAAACAGGCAAATATATACATACATTTTTTTATTTTTATTTTTTTATTACAGTCACATTATTTACTTGCCAATTACTGACGTTTAATTTCTGCTTAAAAAAATATAAATAACATTAAAAAAATAATAATAAAATAATAATAATAATAAACAACATTTGTATAAATAATTAAATAAAAAAAGTTTACAAATAAATATAAATAAATATTTTTACATCATCTTAAAAATATAAAGTAGCACTATGAATCGTTAGTGCTTAGCAACAGTCTGAGGTAAAGATTTATTTTGTTTATTAGTTAGTTAGTTTGTTTGTTTGTTTATTGAGTAGCACCAGTGATGATTTTTATTATATATTTTATGCTTATTATATTCACATGAAGGTGACCGACAGTTGAAAGCATTTCCTGTTTTAGCGATAAGTTTGTAAAGCGAGTGCAGTAAAGCTTGCAGATCGCCGAAAGTTCCGTTTGATTTCCTGTAGCATTTTTCTGCTACACTTTCCCCTGCCGCATTTTACCCAGAGGTCCCTTGTGTTAATTAGTGGGTCATGAATATTTAGTTAAACATTGCGTTTAGATGGAAATCACTTGACCATGAGGCCAGGAGAAACTTTTTTTCACATTTACACAGGCTGAAAAAATAAAAAAAACTTCAGAGAAGTATATGACCTGCTTTTACACAGTAACTTTATATTTGATCTATTTGACACAGATTGTTTTTCATTATCATCATCGTCATCCTTACGACCGAATTCCGCTGTTATTCCATGACGCCTGGGATCAGGAATACTGCATGTGGAATACTAGAATTCTTATTTTTTTAAGAGCAGGTCTGAAACCCGGAGGGATTTCCATCATGTGGTGAGTAACAGCGAGCAGGCAGATAGTGATAATAGATGAGGAGCAGGAAACAGCAGCGTTGATGGATGCGATAATCCCAAGTGACGCCAAACTTCCGAAAGAAAGGATTCAGAAAGCGGGAAAAATAACAAAAGATTAAAAAGAAACGGTGAAGGTGAAAACTAACTAAAGTCCCAGTGGTGCCTGAGGAACACTCGGGGCAGACAGAATGATATATTATATATAATATACAACAACAACAGCGCAGTCTATTTACAGTCTGATTTTATTCAATATTCTGAATTTTACTTTGTAAATATTACCTTTGTGTGAAAGAGACTCGGTCACATGATGTTGCATCTACTGAAATAATATATTTTGTGTATAAAGTATGTTGGGTTTTTTTTTCAGTGATTTTTAGCAATTGTTTTAATTATATTAATAGATATTTAGTATTAAGATCAGGTATGTAGCATTAAAGCATTATTTTTTTACTCCTCAAGCCCAAATCTGTCATTCCTGCCTATCTAGGTTAAGCTCTGCCACGAAAACCAATGCTAAGCTAGCATTATTCTGCATTCAAGGTGAAGTTGCAGCTAGGAAAAAAAACACAGAATCACTAAAAAACACCTCGTCAGCTTTGATGAACTTTTCTACAACCACTGTAACAGTTTCTTCTCTGTTTACTGAGTCACATGAAATCAACAGTTATTACTAGCATTAGCTGATTAGCTTGTTACCGCTAACACTGCCTGCTGTTATCCGTTAGCTAGCTTGTAGCTAAAGCTCCTCGCACTTTTCTGCTGCAATTTCAGTCCAAATTGTTGCATTGTGGTTTGAAGTTCACTAAAAAATAACTGAACCATTAGCCACGCAGACTGATTTACATGCTCTGACATGGTTAGCATGTTGGCATTGCTAGCTAAAAGACAGGCTGCTTGAGGGCTAAGTTTGAAAATTCAGCTCATGATTATTCATGATGATGTTCATGAGTGCAGCAGTTGTTTTGTCTTTGTGCTAATCTCTTATGATCGCTATCCCCGATGTTAGCATGTTAGCAGAAGAGGCTATTGTTTTGCTGTTTTGCAGAGTTGTGGTTTTTTAGGATCATGATGTTTGTTTTATCTTTTTAATTTTAAGAGAGAGAAACGAGAGAGTGGGGTGTGAAGAAACTATACTTTAGAGCTGATCATGGAAAAGAAGAACGTGTCTCAAGGACATTCCACAACATTAGCTAGGTATAAACGGATAAGAAATTGTAATGATCAGCAAATTGTTGTGTTACCCTTAAACATCCATAAAGCCGCTCGGATAGAATGTAATACAACACGATAAAAACACGGAGCTTGTGTTCACAACACACTCATCTCCCTGACATTTCATTTAGCACCATCAAATTAGCAGACATGTAGGTGTATGTGTGTGTGTGTGTGTCAACGTCAGCGTGTGTGTGCGTGTGTGTGTGTGTGTGTGTGTGTGTGAACAAGCCTCTTTCCCTCCCCACATATTAGCACACAAATGCAGCCGTCACAATGCGAGATCAGCTCGGAGCGGCGCGGCACTGCAAAGCTCGGCGATAAGCCGGGTATTAGCACCTGATTGGCTGATTAGATTTCTGGTTTAGGTCTGACACAGCCACCGGCTCAGAGCCCAACACGCACTCGCCGTCATACACACTTCATTAGAGCGACAGCTTATCTTTTTAGGTCAATTACAGGAAGCGTGATCTTCAGAAAGCGCTGTACTGTAACCCAGGCAGACGGATTACGAGGGAACAATTCAGTGTCTGGTAGAAAACACAGATCTGCTGCCTGTTTGTGTTTTCGGTGTTTGTGGCTAGAGAGTGTTTTTAATATCGAGAAATAAATAGAACACTATCTTATCATTTAGCCATGTCTGTTGTTGCGATTTCCAATTGATATCATGTTTACTGTATAAATAAATAAATAGTGGAGTGCAGTGAAGAATGGCAAAGTGTAGTAGAGTGTAGTGGGGTGTATTGGATTGTAGTCGAGTTTAATAGAGTGTATTGATGTGTAGTAGAGAAAGGTGTATTGAAGTTCAGTGTAGTGTATTGGAGGGTAGTTGAGTGTAGTAGAGTATAACAGAGTATATTGGAGTGTACTGGATTGTATAGAAATGTAGCAGAGTATATTGGAGTGTAGTTGATTATATTGGAGAGTACTGGAGTGTAGTGGAGTAGAGTGGAGTTCAGTGAAGCAGAGTGTGTTGAAGAAGAGTGGAGTGTGTTGGAGTAGAGTGAAGTGTATTGGAATAGAGTGGAGAGTATTGGAGTATATTGGAGTGTATTGGAATAGAGTGGAGTATATTGGAGTGTGTTGGAGTAGAGTGGAGTGCACTGGAATAGAGTGGAGTGTATTGGAGTAGAGTGGAGTATATTGGAATGTGTTGGAATAGAGTGGAGTACATTGGAGTGTATTGGAATAGAGTGGAGTATATTGGAATGTGTTGGAATAGAGTGGAGTACATTGGAGTGTATTGGAATAGAGTGGAGTATATTGGAATGTGTTGGAATAGAGTGGAGTACATTGGAGTGTGTTGGAATAGAGTGGAGTATATTGGAGTGTATTGGAATAGAGTGGAGTACATTGGAGTGTGTTGGAATAGAGTGGAGTATATTGGAGTGTATTGGAGTAGAGTGGAGTACATTGGAGTGTGTTGGAATAGAGTGGAGTATATTGGAGTGTGTTGGAGTAGAGTGGAGTATATTGGAGTGTGTTGGAGTAGAGTGGAGTATATTGGAGTGTATTGGAATAGAGTGGAGTATAGTGGAGTGTGTTGGAGTAGAGTGGAGTATATTGGAGTGTGTTGGAATAGAGTGGAGTATATTGGAATGTGTTGGAATAGAGTGGAGTATATTGGAATGTGTTGGAATAGAGTGGAGTATATTGGAGTGTGTTGGAATAGAGTGGAGTATATTGGAGTGTGTTGGAATAGAGTGGAGTATATTGGAGTGTGTTGGAGTAGAGTGGAGTATATTGGAGTGTGTTGGAGTAGAGTGGAGTATATTGGAGTGTGTTGGAATAGAGTGGAGTATATTGGAGTGTGTTGGAATAGAGTGGAGTATATTGGAGTGTGTTGGAATAGAGTGGAGTACATTGGAGTGTGTTGGAATAGAGTGGAGTATATTGGAGTGTGTTGGAGTAGAGTGGAGTGCATTGGAATAGAGTGGAGTGTATTGGAGTAGAGTGGAGTATATTGGAATGTGTTGGAATAGAGTGGAGTATATTGGAGTAGAGTGGAGTAGAGTGGAGTGTATTGGAATAGAGTGGAGTATATTGGAGTGTGCTGGAGTAGAGTGGAGTGTATTGGAATAGAGTGGAGTGTGTTGGAGTAGAGTGGAGTATATTGGAGTGTGTTGGAGTAGAGTGGAGTGTGTTGGAGTAGAGTGGAGTATATTGGAATAGAGTGGAGTATATTGGAATAGAGTGGAGTATATTGGAATAGAGTGGAGTATATTGGAGTGTGCTGGAGTAGAGTGGAGTATATTGGAGTGTGCTGGAGTAGAGTGGAGTGTATTGGAATAGAGTGGAGTGTGTTGGAGTAGAGTGGAGTATATTGGAGAGTGTTGGAGTAGAGTGGAGTATAGTGGAATAGAGTGGAGTATATTGGAATAGAGTGGAGTGTATTGGAGTGTGTTGGAGTAGAGTGGAGTATACTGGAGTGTGTTGGAGTAGAGTGGAGTGTATTGGAGTGTGTTGGAGTAGAGTGGAGTATACTGGAGTGTGTTGGAGTAGAGTGGAGTGTATTGGAGTGTGTTGGAGTAGAGTGGAGTATATTGGAGTGTGTTGGAGTAGAGTGGAGTGTATTGGAGTGTATTGGAATAGAGTGGAGTGTATTGGAGTAGAGTGGAGTACATTGGAGTGTGTTGGAGTAGAGTGGAGTGTATTGGAGTGTGTTGGAGTAGGGTGGAGTATATTGGAGTGTATTGGAATAGAGTGGAGTGTACTGGAGTAGAGTGGAGTACATTGGAGTGTGTTGGAGTAGAGTGGAGTGTATTGGAATAGAGTGGAGTGTGTTGGAGTAGAGTGGAGTATATTGGAGTGTGTTGGAGTAGAGTGGAGTATATTGGAGTGTGTTGGAATAGAGTGGAATACATTGGAGTGTGTTGGAGTAGAGTGGAGTATATTGGAGTGTGTTGGAATAGAGTGGAGTATATTGGAGTGTGTTGGAATAGAGTGGAGTGTATTGGAGTAGAGTGGAGTACATTGGAGTGTGTTGGAGTAGAGTGGAGTGTATTGGAATAGAGTGGAGTGTGTTGGAGTAGAGTGGAGTATATTGGAGTGTGTTGGAGTAGAGTGGAATACATTGGAGAGTGTTGGAGTAGAGTGGAGTATATTGGAGTGTGTTGGAGTAGAGTGGAGTATATTGGAGTGTGTTGGAATAGAGTGGAGTACATTGGAGTGTGTTGGAGTAGAGTGGAGTATATTGGAGTGTGTTGGAATAGAGTGGAGTATATTGGAGTGTGTTGGAGTAGAGTGGAGTATATTGGAGTGTGTTGGAGTAGAGTGGAGTATATTGGAGTGTGTTGGAGTAGAGTGGAGTATATTGGAATGTGTTGGAATAGAGTGGAGTACATTGGAGTGTGTTGGAGTAGAGTGGAGTACATTGGAGTGTGTTGGAGTAGAGTAGAGTATATTGGAGTTTGTTGGAGTAGAGTGGAGTGCATTGGAGTGTGTTGGAGTAGAGTGGAGTACATTGGAGTGTGTTGGAATAGAGGGGAGTATATTGGAGTGTGTTGGAGTAGAGTGGAGTGCATTGGAGTGTGTTGGAGTAGAGTGGAGTGCATTGGAGTGTGTTGGAGTAGAGTGGAGTACATTGGAGTGTGTTGGAGTGAAGTGGAGTATATTGGAGTGTGTTGGAGTAGAGTGGAGTATATTGGAGTGTGTTGGAGTAGAGTGGAGTACATTGGAGTGTGTTGGAGTAGAGTGGAGTATATTGGAGTGTGTTGGAATAGAGTGGAGTATATTGGAGTGTGTTGGAGTAGAGTGGAGTATATTGGAGTGTGTTGGAGTAGAGTGGAGTATATTGGAGTGTGTTGGAGTAGAGTGGAGTATATTGGAGTGTGTTGGAGTAGAGTGGAGTATATTGGAGTGTGTTGGAATAGAGGGGAGTATATTGGAGTGTGTTGGAGTAGAGTGGAGTACATTGGAGTGTGTTGGAATAGAGTGGAGTATATTGGAGTGTGTTGGAATAGAGTGGAGTATATTGGAGTGTGTTGGAGTAGAGTGGAGTATATTGGAGTGTGTTGGAGTAGAGTGGAGTATATTGGAGTGTGTTGGAGTAGAGTGGAGTATATTGGAGTGTGTTGGAGTAGAGTGGAGTATATTGGAGTGTGTTGGAGTAGAGTGGAGTATATTGGAGTGTGTTGGAGTAGAGTGGAGTACATTGGAGTGTGTTGGAGTAGAGTGGAGTACATTGGAGTGTGTTGGAATAGAGTGGAGTATATTGGAGTGTGTTGGAGTAGAGTGGAGTATATTGGAGTGTGTTGGAGTAGAGTGGAGTACATTGGAGTGTGTTGGAATAGAGTGGAGTATATTGGAGTGTGTTGGAGTAGAGTGGAGTATATTGGAGTGTGTTGGAATAGAGTGGAGTATATTGGAGTGTGTTGGAATAGAGTGGAGTACATTGGAGTGTGTTGGAATAGAGTGGAGTATATTGGAGTGTGTTGGAGTAGAGTGGAGTTTATTGGAGTGTATTGGAATAGAGGGGAGTATATTGGAGTGTGTTGGAGTAGAGTGGAGTATATTGGAGTGTGTTGGAGTAGAGTGGAGTATATTGGAGTGTGTTGGAGTAGAGTGGAGTTTATTGGAGTGTGTTGGAATAGAGTGGAGTATATTGGAGTGTGTTGGAGTAGAGTGGAGTATATTGGAGTGTGTTGGAATAGAGTGGAGTATATTGGAGTGTGTTGGAATAGAGTGGAGTACATTGGAGTGTGTTGGAATAGAGTGGAGTATATTGGAGTGTGTTGGAGTAGAGTGGAGTATATTGGAGTGTGTTGGAATAGAGGGGAGTATATTGGAGTGTGTTGGAATAGAGTGGAGTATATTGGAGTGTGTTGGAATAGAGTGGAGTATATTGGAGTGTGTTGGAGTAGAGTGGAGTATATTGGAGTGTGTTGGAGTAGAGTGGAGTACATTGGAGTGTGTTGGAGTAGAGTGGAGTATATTGGAATAGAGTGGAGTATATTGGAGTGTATTGGAATAGAGTGGAGTGTATTGGAGTAGAGTGGAGTACATTGGAGTGTGTTCGAGTAGAGTGGAGTATATTGGAGTTTGTTGGAGTAGAGTGGAGTACATTGGAGTGTGTTGGAGTAGAGTGGAGTGCATTGGAGTGTGTTGGAGTAGAGTGGAGTACATTGAAGTGTGTTGGAGTAGAGTGGAGTATATTGGAGTGTGTTGGAGTAGAGTGGAGTATATTGGAGTGTGTTGGAGTAGAGTGGAGTACATTGGAGTGTGTTGGAGTAGAGTGGAGTATATTGGAGTGTATTGGAATAGAGTGTAGTATATTGGAGTGTGTTGGAGTAGAGTGGAGTATATTGGAGTGTGTTGGAGTAGAGTGGAGTACATTGGAGTGTGTTGGAATAGAGGGGAGTATATTGGAGTGTGTTGGAGTAGAGTGGAGTATATTGGAGTGTGTTGGAATAGAGTGGAGTGTATTGGAGTGTGTTGGAATAGAGTGGAGTATATTGGAGTGTGTTGGAGTAGAGTGGAGTACATTGGAGTGTGTTGGAGTAGAGTGGAGTTTATTGGAGTGTATTGGAATAGAGGGGAGTATATTGGAGTGTGTTGGAGTAGAGTGGAGTATATTGGAGTGTGTTGGAGTAGAGTGGAGTATATTGGAGTGTGTTGGAATAGAGTGGAGTATATTGGAGTGTGTTGGAGTAGAGTGGAGTATATTGGAGTATATTGGAGTGTATTGGAATAGAGTGGAGTATATTGGAGTGTATTGGAATAGAGTGGAGTATATTGGAGTGTGTTGGAGTAGAGTGGAGTACATTGGAGTGTGTTGGAATAGAGTGGAGTATATTGGAGTGTGTTGGAGTAGAGTGGAGTATACTGGAGTGTGTTGGAGTAGAGTGGAGTGTATTGGAGTGTGTTGGAGTAGAGTGGAGTATATTGGAGTGTGTTGGAGTAGAGTGGAGTATATTGGAATAGAGTGGAGTATATTGGAGTGTATTGGAATAGAGTGGAGTGTATTGGAGTAGAGTGGAGTACATTGGAGTGTGTTGGAGTAGAGTGGAGTACATTGGAGTGTGTTGGAGTAGAGTGGAGTATATTGGAGTGTGTTGGAGTAGAGTGGAGTATATTGGAGTGTGTTGGAGTAGAGTGGAGTATATTGGAGTGTGTTGGAGTAGAGTGGAGTATATTGGAGTGTGTTGGAATAGAGTGGAGTATATTGGAGTGTGTTGGAGTAGAGTGGAGTATATTGGAGTGTGTTGGAGTAGAGTGGAGTATATTGGAGTGTGTTGGAATAGAGGGGAGTATATTGGAGTGTGTTGGAGTAGAGTGGAGTACATTGGAGTGTGTTGGAATAGAGTGGAGTATATTGGAGTGTATTGGAATAGAGGGGAGTATATTGGAGTGTGTTGGAGTAGAGTGGAGTATATTGGAGTGTGTTGGAGTAGAGTGGAGTATATTGGAGTGTGTTGGAGTAGAGTGGAGTATATTGGAGTGTGTTGGAGTAGAGTGGAGTATATTGGAGTGTGTTGGAGTAGAGTGGAGTATATTGGAGTGTGTTGGAGTAGAGTGGAGTATATTGGAGTGTGTTGGAATAGAGTGGAGTACATTGGAGTGTGTTGGGGTAGAGTGGAGTATATTGGAGTGTGTTGGAGTAGAGTGGAGTATATTGGAGTGTGTTGGAATAGAGTGGAGTACATTGGAGTGTGTTGGAGTAGAGTGGAGTATATTGGAGTGTGTTGGAGTAGAGTGGAGTATATTGGAGTGTGTTGGAGTAGAGTGGAGTATATTGGAGTGTGTTGGAGTAGAGTGGAGTATATTGGAGTGTGTTGGAGTAGAGTGGAGTATATTGGAGTGTGTTGGAGTAGAGTGGAGTATATTGGAGTGTGTTGGAGTAGAGTGGAGTACACTGGAGTGTGTTGGAATAGAGGGGAGTATATTGGAGTGTGTTGGAGTAGAGTGGAGTATATTGGAGTGTGTTGGAGTAGAGTGGAGTATATTGGAGTGTGTTGGAGTAGAGTGGAGTATATTGGAGTGTGTTGGAATAGAGTGGAGTATATTGGAGTGTGTTGGAGTAGAGTGGAGTATATTGGAGTGTGTTGGAGTAGAGTGGAGTATATTGGAGTGTGTTGGAGTAGAGTGGAGTATATTGGAGTGTGTTGGAGTAGAGTGGAGTATATTGGAGTGTGTTGGAGTAGAGTGGAGTATATTGGAGTGTGTTGGAGTAGAGTGGAGTATATTGGAGTGTGTTGGAGTAGAGTGGAATGTATTGGAGTGTAGTCAAGTAGATTTGAGTGTTTTACAGTGTAGTGGAGTATACTGGAGTATATTGGAGTGTAGTAGAGTGTAGTGGAGTGTAGTAGAGTATATTGGAGTGTAGTAGAGTGTAGTGTAGTAGAGTCTATTGGAGTGTAGTAGAGCGTAGTGGAGTGTAGTAGAGTATATTGGAGTGTAGTAGAGTGTAGTAGAGTGTAGTGGAGTGTAGTAGAGTGTAGTGGAGTGTTGTAGAGTATATTGGAGTGTAGTAGAGTGTAGTGGAGTGTAGTAGAGTATATTGGAGTGTAGTAGAGTGTAGTAGAGTGTAGTGGAGTGTTGTAGAGTATATTGGAGTGTAGTAGAGTGTAGTGGAGTGTAGTAGAGTATATTGGAGTGTAGTAGAGTGTAGTGGAGTGTTGTAGAGTATATTGGAGTGTAGTAGAGTGTAGTGGAGTGTTGTAGAGTATATTGGAGTGTAGTAGAGTGTAGTGGAGTGTTGTAGAGTATATTGGAGTGTAGTAGAGTGTAGTGGTGTGTTGTAGAGTATATTGGAGTGTAGTGGAGTGTAGTGGAGTGTAGTAGAGTATATTAGAGTGTAGCAGAGTGTAGTGGAGTGTTGTAGAGTATATTGGAGTGTAGTAGAGTGTAGTAGAGTGTAGTAGAGTGTAGTAGGGTGTGGTGGAGTGTTGTAGAGTATATTGGAGTGTAGTGGAGTGTAGTGGAGTGTAGTAGAGTATATTGGAGTGTAGTAGAGTGTAGTAGAGTGTAGTAGAGTGTAGTAGAGTGTAGTGGAGAGTAGTAGAGTGTAGTGGAGTGTTGTAGAGTATATTGGAGTGTAGTAGAGTGTAGTGGAGTGTAGTAGAGTGTAGTGGAGTGTAGTAGAGTATATTGGAGTGTAGTGGAGTGTAGTAGAGTGTAGTGGAGTGTTGTAGAGTATATTGGAGTGTAGTAGAGTGTAGTGGAGTGTAGTAGAGTGTAGTGGAGTGTTGTAGAGTATATTGGAGTGTAGTAGAGTGTAGTAGAGTGTAGTAGAGTATAT